>NC_090344.1:34821953-34837852 GCF_035084215.1 Heptranchias perlo | reverse complement strand
TGGAGGGGGGAGCGGAGCTTGGGGGGGGGGGGGGGGGAGGGGGGGGAGCGGAGCTTGGGGGGGGGGGAGGGGGGAGCGGAGCTTGGGGGGGAGGGGGGGGGGAGCGGAGCTTGGGGGGGGAGGGGGGGAGCGGAGCTTGGGGGGGGGAGGGGGAGCTTGGGGGGGGAGGGGGGGGAGCGGAGCTTGGGGGGGGGGGGGAGGGGGGGAGCGGAGCTTGGGGGGGGGGGGGGAGCGGAGCTTGGGGGGGGGGGGGAGGGGGGAGCGGAGCTTGGGGGGGGGAGGGGGGGGAGCGGAGCTTGGGGGGGGGGGGGGAGCGGGAGCTTGGGGGGGGGGAGGGGGGAGCGGAGCTTGGGGGGGGGGAGGGGGGGAGCGGAGCTTGGGGGGGGGGGAGGGGGGGAGCGGAGCTTGGGGGGGGGGGGGAGGGGGGAGCGGAGCTTGGGGGGGGGAGGGGGGAGCGGAGCTTGGGGGGGTGGGAGGGGGGAGCGGAGCTTGGGGGGGGGGAGGGGGGGAGCGGAGCTTGGGGGGGGGAGGGGGGAGCGGAGCTTGGGGGGGGGAGGGGGGAGCGGAGCTTGGGGGGGGGGAGGGGGGGAGCGGAGCTTGGGGGGGGGGGAGGGGGGGAGCGGAGCTTGGGGGGGGGGAGGGGGGAGCGGAGCTTGGGGGGGGGGAGGGGGGAGCGGAGCTTGGGGGGAGGGGGCGAGCTGGGGGAGGGGAGCGGAGCTTGGGGGGGGGAGGGGGGAGCGGAGCTTGGGAGGGGGAGGGGGGGAGCGGAGCTTGGGGGGGGGAGGGGGGAGCGGAGCTTGGGGGGGGGAGGGGGGAGCGGAGCTTGGGGGGGGGAGGGGGGAGCGGAGCTTGGGGGGGGGGGGAGGGGGGAGCGGAGCTTGGGGGGGGGAGGGGGGAGCGGAGCTTGGGGGGGGGGAGGGGGGAGCGGAGCTTGGGGGGGGGAGGGGGGAGCGGAGCTTGGGGGGGGGAGGGGGGAGCGGAGCTTGGGGGGGTGGGAGGGGGGGAGCGGAGCTTGGGGGGGAGGGGGGAGGGGAGCGGAGCTTGGGGGGGGGGGGAGGGGGGAGCGGAGCTTGGGGGGGGGGGAGGGGGGAGCGGAGCTTTGGGGGGGAGGGGGGGAGCGGAGCTTGGGGGGGGGGGGGGGGGTGAGGGGGACCGGAGCTTGGGGGGGGGGGGGGGAGGGGGAGCGGAGCTTGGGGGGGGGGGGGGGAGGGGGGAGGTGAGTGGTGCGAAGCGGGCCGGCGCCGGGGCGGGGAGCGGAGCAGAACCAGGGGGAAGGGGAGGGGGGGCGGCGCGATGGGGGCAGAGCCCGCGGGGAGGGAAGCGGTGTAGCCTGGCTCCTGAACCGTCAGGTGTCTGTAGGAGGGTGAGGTAGACGGGCCGGGCGCGCTCACCCTCCTCTTAAAAGGGAGCCGGAAAGTGTCCAGCACTACAGCCGGCAAGAACAGCAGTGGCAGGAGTTGTAGAGGCCATGAGGGGGGTTAGGACCTAATGACAGGTGATTGCAAGTTGCGAACAGCTGCTTGAAGTGCCCAAAATAGTCAGCCCGCTTAATACAGTTTAAGTGGCGCCTTTGTAATCGACACCTATGGTAATGGCAAACGGTTAGGGCCATTTGCCCGATATATGCGGCTGTCCTGGATAAGCAGGGCCGGTATTCTGATATACATTAAACCACAGGCAAGAAGGGCACCAAAATCAAATACTCACGTCATTTCCATAGCATCTGCCGGTAGAGACAGCGCCTGCGCTGTCGACATCAACTCACCACCGCCCTGGGCAGGAGACAGAAAAACAGAGCCAGCGATTTGACCGGGTCACTGGATGTGTGCAGCCAACCCCAGCTCAGAAAACAACCACCCCCAAAAAACATTCCTCTGCAAACTGGGGTGCTTATTTCTCATTTGTAGCCTGGGTGACGAGGCAGCCACACATCTCGGGGTTCGTAAGCAATTAAAATAATTAATAATACATAAAGTCCATCACCCTGAACCCAAAGTGGGCTCGTCGCAATGTAAAGTCCTAAACAAATCTGCGTTCGTAGCCCTGAAAGAACTCTACATGGCCTCAGGACGTCCCAAAGCGTCTTACAGTCAATGAAGTATTTTTGAAGTATAGTCATTGTTGTAATGTAGGAAACGCAGCAGCCAATTTGTGCACAGCAAGCTCCCACAAACAGCAATGAGATAAATAACAAGATAATTTGTTTCAGTAATGTTGGTCGAGGGATAAATGTTGGCCAGAACTCCGGGAGAACTCCCCTCTGCTTCTTTGATTGTGCCTTAGGCTCTCTAACATCCACCTGAACAGATGGACAGGGCCTTGGTTTAACGTCTCATCTGAAAGACTGCATCGCTGCTCTTAATAGCTCTCTTAGCTATGAAGATATACTTTGTACTTAGAGAGATTCTGCAGCTAACTCATGACACACCAACAGTGTAATGACTTTTGACAGCATCGAAAAGGACAAGAGCAGCAAGGTCGTGGGAATACCATCCTGACTTGGACCTATATCGCCGTTGCTGGGTCATTATTCCAGAACTCCCTAGCTAACACCACTGTGGGAGCAACGAGCTGAGCTTCCGACCCCATATCCCCTCCATCACCAAGACCACCTACTTCCAGCTCCATAATATCACCCGTCTCTGCCCCTGCCTCAGCCCATCTGCTGCTGAAACCCACATCCATGCTTCTGTTACCTCCACCCTTGACTATTCCAATGGTCTCCTGCCCAGCCTCCCACCCTCCATAAACTTGAGCCCATCTAAATCTCTGCTGCTCATACCAAGTCCCGTTCACCCATCACCCCTGTGCTCGCTGACCTACAATAGCTCCTGGTCCGGCAAAGCCTCGATTTTAAAATTCTCATCCTTGTTTTCAAATCCCTCCATGGCCTCACCCCTCCCTATCTCTGTAATCTCCTCCAGAACTCTGCACTCCTCCAACTCTGGCCTTTTGTGCGTCCCTGATTTCCATCGCTCCACCGTTGGCGGCCGTGCCTTCAGCTGTCTAGACCCCAAACTCTGGAATTCCCTCCCTAACACTCTCTCCTCCTTCAAGACCCTCCTTAAAACACACCTCTTTGACCGAGCTTTTGGTCACCAGTCCTAATGTCTCCTGCTTTGGCTCAGTGTCAATTTTGGTCTGATTACCCTCCTGTGAAGCGCCTTGAGGTGTTTTACTATGTTAAAGGCGGTGCATAAACGCAAGCCGTCGATGAGCACCATCGCCTGGACTGCAGCGGTTCAAAAAGGCAGCCCGCCACTACCACCTCAGGGCAACTACAGACGGGCAATGAATGCCAGCATCACCCACAACCCAAAAGCCAAATTTTTTTTTTAATTGAATTGTGCAATAATTTAAACTAAGCAACGCAAAATAATGCAGCAAAGCGGGAATTTAGTGCTGAAGTGATTTGAACGATGAGATTATTTCAATTAAGTAACTTTGAACGGAGACACTGAAAGCCAAGCCCTGGTCACACAATAAAACAGCTCAGCTGCTAAAATATCCACGCAAATTTTTTTTTAAACTTTGCAGAACGGCAGGGATGAACTCGAGCAGATCCGCTGTGTGGTGAACGTGAATTTAGGTTGGGGGGGGGGGGGGGGGAGTGAGAGATAAACTAACTAAAAGAGAAGACTGGAGAGGTTTTTAAAACAAAAAGCCCTTCTTACCAGAGAGCTCAGCCCAGCCATGCTGCTCCCTCCTGCTGATGCGACACCAACTCCTCCACCAGCGAGGTCAGGGGTCAGCACCTCCAAAACAAAATTATAATTATTAAATAAAGAATCGTCTCTTTTATTTCCAGACTCGTTTTTTTTTTTAAAAAATTAATAATTTGACGCTGGGAATGTTTATTTTGTGTGAGTAAATTGTCAGTGTTTGTGGAGGCGGGGTCAAAGGTCAGGTGTTGCCTTTTTTTTGATACATTTGCTCTAATGTTGCCATTTGGTTGCGGGAGATTTAAACTCGGATCCCGGGCCCCGCGGCTCCCGCCTCCGCCGCTGGTTTTCATTTAGGGTTTTTTTTTCTTAATATTTTCTTTTTTTAAAAAAAAAGAATTTTTTTTTAATATATGTCACTTTTTTTTTAATCTGGGTTTGTCTTTTCCCGTGGTGCTTTAGTGGTTCCCGGATGTCTCTGTGAGGAGATTGAAAGAAAGTGGGAGTGAATCAGGGGTAAAGAAAAATCATCATCATCATCATTATAGAGGTGGAGGAAAGGAGAGTCGGGGAAATTATTATTATTATTATTATTAATAAGAGGAGGAGAGAAAAGACAAGGAACGAGAGAGGAGAAAATACAAGGAGGAGGAGGGGCAGAGAGAGGAGGAATAGGAGGAAGGAGAGGATAAAATACAAGGGGAAGAGAGGATAAAAATATAAGGGGGGGGGAGGGGAGGGGAAGAGAGAATAAAAAATATAAGGAGGGAGAGAGGGGGAAAATACAAGAGGGGGGAGAGAGAATAAAAAATACAAGGGGGGAGAGAGGGAGAAAATACAAGAGGGGGGAGAGAATAAAAAATACAAGGTGGGGGGGAGAGAGAATAAAAAATACAAGGGGGGGGAGAAAATAAAAAATATAAGGGGGAAAGAAAGAAAAAATACAAGGAGGGAGAGAGGAGAAAATACAAGGAGGGAGAGAAGAAAAAAGGGGAGGAGAGAAGATACAAGGAAGAGAGGGGAAGGGTGAGAGAGAGGAAAATACAGCAGAGAGAAGGGGGGGGGGGAGAAACTAAGGAGCTTTCAGATCAGGAAAGAGGAATATATAGGAAGGAGAGGAAATACAATATAGAGGCTTTGAGACCAAGAGGCTGAACCAAGGAACCAGAAATTCCTAATGAAGGTGAAAGGCTGACGGTGGAGGAGAGGGAGAGGGAGAGAGAGGGAGGGGGAGGGAGGGGGGGGAACAGAAACACAAGGTTATTCCCAGGCTGAAACCAGCAGAGAGAGTTTGCTTTTAACATTACATTTTAAACTAGAAAATTTTGGGCTGAAGGAGAAATCGAAGGCAGCCCCTGTTGATGACGGGGAGAGGCTGGCTGTTGCTGCTTGCAGAGGGAGCTGCGTTAAAGAGGAAGCCCAACTTCTCTCTCTCTCTCTCACACACACACTCTTTCTGAGGTTGTGAATAATGGACTCTGACTCCATCCTACATGACAAGATAGTGGAATATATGGTAAGTTGGGGATTTAAGGTCTCCCATCAATTTTCTGTGTGTCTTGGCCTGTTTATATAGTGTTGCTTAAGGTGCTGTATAGACTGCACATCCAGTCGAGCTGTAGTGGGTAGGGACACCTGTACCTAAAGTGTTGACACCTTATGATTTCTGCGAGGGAAGTTTGGTGTCAAATATTTTCGGATGTAATTATTGCTGTTGGTTAATGTCGAAGGGTAACAGATGCTTTTAGGTTGTGAGTAGGCCCTTGTGATTTTTCTTTTTGCATTTGGCTTTTCCTGGATTCAGACCAAGTCCAACTACAAGGAAATGGGATGTTTTTTAAGAAAATATTTCTCTCTGTCTCTCTGGTCAGAAAGGGAGCGGAATATTCTGCAGAAAGCTTTGGGTTTCCATGGAAGGGAGGGAGGGAGGGAGAGAAACACACACAGTCTGCTCGACCGAATCAAGGAGTGGGAAAGTGGCTTGTGTAAATTAGAGAGGGGCGTGTGAAGCTTGTCACTCGGGCATCGGGAGTGAAGAGCACCGAGGCCCTTTTTTCTTAAGATTTTGTCTGGCTTGGCGGCATTTTTTGTTTAGGTTCTTCCCTCTCCCCTCCCAGTTTTGCAGATCATCTTTCGGGGGTTGGGGGGGGTGTTATTTATTGATGTTTAAATCAGAAGGCCTCTGTCACAAGCCAGAAATTGGATGGATCTCAACCTGTGAGCCTTTATATAGCTCTGGTAACGTACCTCTCCAAATCCTTTTGAATTGTGTTTTAGTGCCTTGAATTCACAGGAAGGAGTTTTGATATCATTCATTCTGATTGATGTTCATCAAATGAATATATTTTGTTACCCATGCATGAATATATTTTGTTACCCATGCAATCTGCTTGTGCTTTATTTGTATCTCCTGTTAGGAAAAACGTAGATGAATATATTGGCTCTAAAACAAAAATCTCCCCGAAACATTCATGCACAATGAATTACTTTTGGGAAGTGTAGTCACTGTTGTAATGTAGGGAAACGCAGCAGCCATTTTGCACACAGGAAGGTCCCACCTGTTGTTCTGTTTTTATTGTTGATGGTTGAGGGAGGAATGTTGGCCCAGGACACGGGGAGAACTCCCTTTCTCTCCGAATAATGCCGTTAACGTCCATCTGAACAGGTATCTGCTTGGCATCTCACCCAAAGCACAGAACCTACCAACAATACATCAATACAGAGCACCCTCAGCATTGCACTGGGAACGTCAGCTGGATTTTAGCAATGAATTTGTAAATCTAGTGAGGGGGCGGGAACGTCTGTAACCATTCTGCCTGCTGGAAGTCCAAGGTACCTCAAGCATCCTTTTTAATATATTATAAGTATTTCCTCGTCTTCTCTTGAAGGCAGTGACTCCTTGCTGAGGTTCTGTTCCACAGGTATGAGGATCACTGGAACACCATTGGAGCAGGAGCCCTGGCTGATTTATCCCCTTCCTAACCCAGGATGCTCAGATCCATTTGCC
Source organism: Heptranchias perlo (assembly GCF_035084215.1). Classification (NCBI taxonomy): domain Eukaryota; kingdom Metazoa; phylum Chordata; class Chondrichthyes; order Hexanchiformes; family Hexanchidae; genus Heptranchias; species Heptranchias perlo. The sequence continues at coordinate 34,831,183 of NC_090344.1, read as the reverse complement.
TCTCCTGGGAGATTGCATGGCTCCGGGGAGGGATGGGGAAGGAGATGGGAAGAAGTGTTCAGTCATGATACTCTGGCCATCATAGAGTGGGGCAGGCTTGATGGACCAGCTGGTCTTTTCCTGCCCGTCAATTTCGTATGTCCGTGCCCTTTCCCCCCTCCCCCCCCCACCCCCCAGTTTGAGATGAGCTAACTCAGCACAGATCTGGGATCAAGGCTGGGCCCTTCTGGCCTGTGTGTCTGTGCCGCACCGGGCGATGCTTTGAGTCAGCGCAGGAGATGTGCAGGCAGCACAGCGTTGGCTCTTGACCTTTCCTATCCTCTTGTGGCAAAGCAGCAAATTGCACATTGACACACGTGGGTTCACAAACCCGAAACCGGATGGCCAAACACGTCCAATTGAAGTTGTGCAAACTTGGTGCGGCCAGTGGTAAGAGCAAATCCAATCTCGATGTTCCTGGGCAGTGTGGGCCGCTCTGTTTTTAAATTGGGAGTGCATATGAGTTGCTGAGGAAGTGAGGTGCTGGAACAGATTTTGATATGGCTGTCCGGTATTTTCAAGAACAAAATTGGCCTTTTTTTAAAAAAAAATCCCAATTGTTAAAACTATTGATAAGTTTATTGGTTGATTTCTGATGCCTCACCGTACTCCGAACATGGCTGATGCGGAACTGCGTTGCTGAGTTGCTGATGGCAAGTGGATTAGTTTAGGAGTAGGCCATTCAGCCCCTCGGGTCTGTTCCTCCATTCAGTTATAAACAATTTTACAACACCAAGTTATAGTCCAGCAATTTTATTTTAAATTCACAAGCTTTCGGAGGCTACCTCCTTCCTCAGGTGAACGATGTGGAAATCGTTCAGTTAGAACATGGCTGATCCATTCAGTTAGAACATGGCTGATCCGTATCTTAACTCCGTCTACCCGCCTTGTTTCCGTAACCCTTAATACCCTTGCCTGACACAAATCTATCAATCTCCGTTTAGAAATTTTCAATCGAGTACACCTCCCTCCTACCCAGTGTGTGTGTTCTCCACACTCTGAACAGCAGTCCCAGACTTTAAGGCCTAAACGGCTGAACGCACGGCCGCCAATGGTGGGGGCGAAGGAAATTGGGGATGCACGAGAGGCCGGAATTGGAGGAACGGAGAGATCTCGGAGGGGTGGAGGAGGTTATATAGGGAGGGGCGAGGCCACGGAGGGATTTGAACATTGAGTGATGAGAATTTTAAATTGTGGCTTTGGTGGACCAGGACCGCCAATTTAAGTCAGCGAGCACTGGGGGTGATGTGTGAACGGGACTTGGTGCGAGTTCGAGACGGGGCAACAGAGTTTTGGATGAGCTGAAGTTTACAGAGGGGGGGGGGGGGGCGGGGCAGGATGGGAGGCCGGCCGGGAAAGCATTGGAATAGTCGAGTCTGGAGGTAACAAAAGCATGGATGTGGATTTCAGCAGCAGACGGGCTGAGGCAGGAGTGGAGACCTGGAGTGATGAGACGTCCTTTGATGGAAGGAACGCATTATAAATGCAAGCCGTTCGTTGTTGAGCGCAAAATCTTTTTGGTAGTTAGATTCTGATTTGTTTTTTGGCTTTAGAGGTGTTTTCTTTAGATTATTTATTTTAAATTTGCATGCTGCCCCCTTGGCATGGGGTGGGGGGAAGAGGGAGGTTTCCTGCCCCATTACTGACACGACCCCCCCATTTTGCCTGGATGGGGCTGAAAAGTCAAATTGGTGGGTTTCAAATGAAAACGGAAGCTGCTGGAAATTCGACAGTTGTTCAGAGGGAAAAATACAGGCGAATGTTTTGGGGTGTAAACCCCGGGGTCACTGTCGACGCGGGGCGACGTGCCGCCTGAATTCCCACAGGGAGAGTACTTGAGCAGTGCCCTTAAAGGGACAGGCCAGGCTAGCAGCGAGACGTCACATCCGTGCAGCCGCCCACAAGCAACACCGTGGGAAATCAGCGGTAGGGTAAAGATAGGGTGTGCTCAGCTTCCAGTTCTGAAGCGGGATCTACAACCCACCTCTAATGTGTTTGACCAATTTATTAGAGTTCTTTGAGAAAGTAACAAGCAATGTGGATAAAGGGGATCCTGTGGATGTGTGGATGTGGATTTCCAGAAGGCTTTGACAAGGTGTCACATCAAAGGCTACTGCACAAAATAAGAGCTCATGGTGTAGGGGGTGACATATTAGCATGGATAAAGGATTGGTTAGCTAACAGGAAGCAGAGAGTAGGCATAAATGGGTCATTTTCAGGTTGGCAAGATGTAACGAGTGGAGTGCCACAGGGATCAGTGCTTGGGCCTCAACTATTTACAATCTATATCAATGATTTGGATGAAGGGACCGAATGTATGGTTGCTAAATTTGCTGATGACACAAAGGTAGATAGGAAAGTAAGTTGTGAAGAGGACATAAGGAGTCTGCAAAGGGGATATAGATAGGTTAAGTGAGTGGCAAAATTTGGCAGATGGAGCGTAATGTGGGAAAATGTGAACTTGTCCACTTTGGCAGGAAGAATAGAAAAGCAGTATATTTATTTAAATGGAGAGAGATTGCAGAACTCTGAGGTACAGAGGGATCTGGGATGTCCTAGTACATGAATCACAAAAAGTTAGTATGCAGGTACAGCAAGTGATTAGGAAGGCAAATGGAATGTTGTCATTTATTGCAAGGGGAATGGAATATAAAAGTAGAGATGTTTTGTTACAGTTGTACAGGACATTGGTGAGACCCCATCTAGAATACTGTGTGCAGTTTTGGTCTCCTTATTTAAGAAAGGACATAATTGCTTTAGAGGTGGTTCAGAGAGGTTCACTCGACTGATTCCTGGGATGAGGGGGTTATCTTATGAGGAAAGGTTGGACAAGTTGGGCCTGTGTACACTAGAGTTTAGAAGAATGAGAGGTGATCTTATTGAGACATATAAGATCCTGAGGGGACTAGAAGGGGTTGATGCTGAGAGGATGTTTCCCCTTGTGGGAGAGACTAGAACTAGGGGCCACAGTTTAAAAATAAGGGGTCTCCCATTTAAGACGGAGATGAGGAGAAATTTTTCCTCAGGGTCGTGTGGAACTCCCTTCCCCAGAGAGCGGTGGAGGCAGGGTCATTGAATATTTTTAAGGCTGAGTTAGAGAGATTCCTGATCAACAAGGGAGTCAAAGGTTATAGTAGGTAGATGGGAAAGTAGGGTCGAGATCACAAGCAGATCAGCCAAGATCTTATCAAATGAGGCCGAGGGGCCGAATGGCCTACTCCTGCCCTTAATTCGTATGTTCGTGTGTAACCCTTTATTCTGAGGTCGACTGTTTTTATTTTCAGATTTTTTTTTTATCTCTGTAGATTTTCGCAGTGCCTCTCAATCTTGGTCTGTGATCGCCTTTTCATGCACCTGTTAGCCGGAACAAATGTTATTTTCCTTCTAACTTTTGTTCTTTCTCTTCCTCCTCCCCCGCCCCCCCCCCCCCCCCCCCCCCCCCCCATCTCCAGTACTGGTAATGGTGGCACCTTTTCATACCCATCTATCTTGCAGCCCAACACTTCCTCGTCCATCCCACCAGTAAGCGCTTTGGGACGTTTTACTACATTAAAGGCGCTATATAAATGCAAGAAGTTGTAACGCAGTGTATTCTAGTTTACTAAGGGGCAGGTGTGATTAAGATAATCACACTCGCTCAGGTCAGTCAGAGTTCAATTGCAGTGTTGACCGGAGAACTTTGCAGATTGGGACATCCTTGTCCGTTTTAGGCTGCAGGTTAGAAATGGACTTTTCGGGTTGTTTTGCTCCTGGCGTGGGGTGTCTGGATGTGGTTTTTAACCGATTGCAGATAAACTTTACAGGTGATTTTTAAGACCTCATTTACACCGCTGTTCCTCCTGGATTTGTTAATCAGCCTTCAATGACTTTGAGGGAGGGGAGAGGGAATTTTCAGATGTTTAATAACCTGATATCCTACAGTCATGGGACTACAGGGCAGTTTTGCGTTGAATAATCTTAAGTGAAATTCAATGCGGGAAGCTGGATAAACACATGAGGGGGAAAGGAATAGAAGGATATGCTGATAGGGAGAGTTGAAGAGGAGTGGGAGGATTCTCATGTGGAGCACAAACACTGGCATAGACCAGTTGGGCCGAATGGCCCGTTTCTGTGTAATGTTTCAGACGAACTATAATTAACCTTCAAATCCTTTTTTTTTTGTTTCTCCACAAGTTTTCACAAAGATTTCACAGGTGAGGGAGGCTATTCGGCCCATCCAGCTCATCCTTCTGTAGAAACCTATGATTTCCCCCATCACCGTCCAACTGCCCCTTGAGTCCAGTTTTCGCCTCCACTTCCCTACGAGCAACGGTTTAATTAAAGGAGAAATACACAACCAGTTTGGGTGCTCTTCTTTCGCTCTCTTTGCCACTGACCTTTTCAATCTGTACTATACACCTGTCTGATTTACCTCCAAGTGTCTCGTGTAATCTCTCTCTCTCTCTCGTGTCGGCGTGTCAGCCCCCTACCTGCCGACCAGCGGTCAGTCCTCTCAGCGGTCAGTACTGCGGGCATAAAGCACTCGTACAACAGTAGTTTAACAAGAGGCCGCTTCCTACCCTCTGTCCACACATTGTATACTAACTTATCCCCTTTGTGAAGAAACTTAGTTCATATGGTGTCAGCCTTAGCTCAGTGGGTAGCACTCTTGTCTCTCAATCGGAAGGTCTTGGGTTCGAGTCCCACTCCAGCTTGAGCCCATAATCCAGGCTGGCGCTCCCAGTGCAGTCCTAAGGGAGTGCTGCACTGTCGGATGAGACGTTAAACCGAGGCTTCATCTGCCCTCTCGGTTGGACGTAAAAGATCCCATGGCACTATTCGAAGAAGAGCAGGGGCGTTCTCGCCGGTGTCCTGGCCAATATTTACCCCTCAACCAAAATCATTATCTTATTGCTGTTTGTGGGATCTTGCTATGCACAAATTGTCTGCCACATTTCTTGCATTACAACAGTGACTACACTTCAAAAGTACTTCATTGGCTGTAAAAACTCTTTTGGGGCGTCCTGAGGTCGTGCTAAATGCAAACACTTTCCACAGTTGTTTTGTGCAGGCACTTTCAAAGTGTGTACTTTTGCCAGATATATTTAATGCAAATATTCTTTTGTCATTGGGCCAAAAGAAACTACAAGTCTTTCTCTTTTTAATTTTTCGTTTCCTCATTTCTGTGGCTGTTGTGATTTTTTTTCTCTGTGCTGAAACCCATGGCAGCTGATGGAGTTCCAACACACTTTGCTTCACCCTTTAAGTCCAGAATGACCTAATTGACTCATCGGGACCCGGGTCCCAATCGTGAGCGTTTGTGGTTTGATTTTTTTTTCAATCTATATCCTGGGCTTTTTTTTTTATCTCTGTCATTTGTGTTTTTTGTTCTGTTCTGGCCATGTCTGGAGTTTTGTCGATACTGAGGGAGTGCAACACTGTCGGAGGTGCTGTCTTTCGGACGAGACGTTAAACCGAGGTCGCGACCGCCCCCTCGGGTCAACGTAAAAGATCCCACGGCCACTATTTCAAAGAGGAGCAGGGGATATTCTCCTCCCCCCCCCCCCCCCCCCCCCCCCCCCCACCAGTGTCCTGGGCTGATATTTATCCCTCAACCAACACCACTAAGCAAACAGATGATCTGGTCATTATCACATTGCTGCTTGTGGGATCTTGCTGTGCACAAATTGGTTTCCTACATTACAACAGTGACTACACTTCAAAAAGCGCTTTGGGAAGTCCTGAGGTTTTGAAAGGTGCTTTCTTAATGTTTAAGTGCTGGTTAATATTTGGGTTCATCGGGAGTGTTTCAGTAACGTGTAATGGGCTTGTGAAATGTTTGCTGTGCCCGATCTCTGAAAGCCCTTTAATTGCAGACTGGGTTCTTCTGAACCGGGGCTGCGTCTGGGGGACGGGATTTTGAACTGGGTGAAATGCTAATGGTTACCGGCAGTGGCGGGAGGGATTTAAGGTTGAGGTACTGCACAACTTAGTTTGAGGAGGTGACTGATACGGGACAATGCAGTGGCAGTGGTGTACGTGGATTTCTCAAAGTGTCGTGCAAGGTTACGCGCAGGAGGTTTGCAGCTCGAGATGGCGGGCGCACGGTGGAATGAGAGTGAAAGTGGAACTATCGGCCCAGGACACCGGCGGGGTGGGGGGGGGGGGGGGGAAGAGGGAACGACTCCCCTGCTCTTCGAAATAATAGAATCATAGACGTTTACAACATAGAAACAGGCCCTTCAGCCCAACATGTCCATGTCGCCCAGTTTATACCACTAAGCTGGTCCCAATTGCCTGCACTTGGCCCATATCCCTCTATACCCATCTTACCCATGTAACTGTCCAAATGCTTTTTAAAAGACAAAATTGTACCCGCCTCTACTACTGCCTCTGGCAGCTCGTTCCAGACACTCACCACCCTTTGAGTGAAAAAATTGCCCCTCTGGACCCTTTTGTATCTCTCCCCTCTCACCTTAAATCTATGCCCCCTCGTTATAGACTCCCCTACCTTTGGGAAAAGATTTTGACTATCTACCTTATCTATGCCCCTCATTATTTTATAGACTTCTATAAGATCACCCCTCAACCTCCTACTCTCCAGGGAAAAAAGTCCCAATCTATCTAACCTCTCCCTATAAGTCAAACCATAAGTTAACCCGGTAGCATCCTAGTAAATCTTTTCTGCACTCTTTCTAGTTTAATAATATCCTTTCTATAATAGGGTGACCAGAACTGTACACAGTATTCCAAGTGTGGCCTTACTAATGTCATAGAGTTATACAGCACGGATAGAGGCCCTTCGGCCCATCGTGTCCGCGCCGGCCATCAAGCCCTGTCTACTCTAATCCCATATTCCAGCATTTGGTCCGTAGCCTTGTATGCTATGGCATTTCAAGTGCTCATCCAAATGCTTCTTGAATGTTGTGAGGGTTCCTGCCTCCACAACTCTTTCAGGCAGTGAGTTCCAGACTCCAACCACCCTCTGGGTGAAAAAGTTCTTTCTCAAATCCCCTCTAAACCTCCCGCCTTTTACCTTGAATCTATGTCCCCTTGTTATAGAACCCTCAACGAAGGGAAAAAGTTCCTTAGTATCCATCCTATCTGTGCCCCTCATAATTTTGTACACCTCAATCATGTCCCCCCTCAGCCTCCTCTGCTCCAAGGAAAACAAACCCAATCTTCCCAGTCTCTCTTCATAGCTGAAGCGCTCCAGCCCTGGTAACATCCTGGTGAATCTCCTCTGCACCCTCTCCAAAGCGATCACATCCTTCCTGTAGTGTGGCGACCAGAACTGCACACAGTACTCCAGCTGTGGCCTAACCAGTGTTTTATACAGCTCCATCATAACCTCCTTGCTCTTATATTCTATGCCTCGGCTAATAAAGGCAAGTATCCCATATGCCTTCTTTACCACCTTATCTACCTGTTCCGCCGCCTTCAGGGATCTGTGAACTTGCACACCAAGATCCCTCTGACCCTCTGTCTTGCCTAGGGTCCTCCCATTCATTGTGTATTCCCTTGCCTTGTTAGTCCCTCCAAAGTGCATCACTACGCACTTTTCCGGGTTAAATTCCATTTGCCACTGTTCCGCCCATCTGACCAACCCATCTATATCGTCCTGCAGACTGAGGCTATCCTCCTCGCTATTTACCACCCTACCAATTTTTGTATCATCAGCGAACTTACTGATCATACCTTTTACATTCATATCCAAGTCATTAATGTAGACCACAAACAGCAAGGGACCCAGCACCGATCCCTGTGGTACCCCACTGGCCACAGGCTTCCAGTCACAAAAACAACCTTCGACCATCACCCTCTGCCTTCTGCCACTAAGCCAGTTTTGTATCCAAAGTGCCAAGGCACCCTGGATTCCATGGGCTCGTACCTTCTTGACCAGTCTCCTGTGGGGGACTTTATCGAAGGCCTTACTGAAATCCATGTAAACCACATCCACTGCGTTACCCTCATCCACACGCCTCGTCACCCCCCTCAAAAAATTCAATCAAATTAGTCAGACATGATCTTCCCTTGACAAAGCCATGTTGACTATCCCTGATTAATCCTTGCTTCTCCAAGTGGAGACTAATTTTGTCCTTCAGAATTTTTTCCAATAATTTTCCTACCACTGATGTTAGGCTCACTGGCCTGTAGTTCCCCGGTTTTTCCCTACTCCCCTTCTTGAATAATGGTATTACATTAGCGGTTCTCCAGTCCTCTGGCACATCCCCTGTGGCCAGAGAGGTTCTGAATATATGTGTTAGAGTGATGTCTTGTACAACTTCAACAAGACATCCCAACTCCTGTATTCAATGTTCTGACCAATGAAACCAAGCATGCTGAATGCCTTCTTCACCACCCTATCCACCTGTGACTCCACTTTCAAGGAGCTATGAACCTGTATTCCTAGATCTCTTTGTTCTATAACTCTCCCCAACGCCCTACCATTAACGGAGTAGGTCCTGGCCCGATTCGATCTACCAAAATGCATCACCTCACATTTATCTAAATTAAACTCCATCTGCCATTCATCGGCCCACTGGCCCAATTTATCAAGATCCTGTTGCAATCCTCGATAACCTTCTTCGCTGTCCACAATGCCACCAATCTTGGTGTCATCTGCAAACTTACTAACCATGCCTCCTAAATTCTCATCCAAATCATTAATATAAATAACAAATAACAGCGGACCCAGTATCGATCCCTGAGGCACACCGCTGGTCACAGGCCTCCAGTTTGAAAAACAACCCTCTACAACCACTCTCTGTCTTCTGTCGTCAATCCAATTTTGTATCCAATTGGCTACCTCACCTTGGATCCCGTGAGATTTAACCTTATGTAACAACCTACCATGCGGTACCTTGTCAAAGGCTTTGCTAAAGTCCATGTAGACCACGTCTACTGCACAGCCCTCATCTATCTTCTTGGTTACCCCTTCAAAAAACTCAATCAAATTCATGAGACATGATTTTCCTCTCACAAAACCATGCTGACTGTTCCTAATTAGTCCCTGCCTCTCCAAATGCCTGTAGATCCTGTCCCTCAGAATACCCTCTAACAACTTACCCACTACAGATGTCAGGCTCACCGGTCAGCAGTTTCCAGGCTTTTCCCCGCCTCCCTTCTTAAACAAAGGCACAACATTTGCTACCCTCCAATCTTCAGGCACCTCACCTGTAGCTGTCGATGATTCAAATATCTCTGCTAGG
>NC_090344.1:34606953-34809453 GCF_035084215.1 Heptranchias perlo | reverse complement strand
GTGTGTCTCTCTCTCTCTCACTGTGTGTGTCTCTCTCTCTCTCACTGTGTGTGTCTCTCTCTCTCTCACTGTGTGTGTCTCTCTCTCTCTCACTGTGTGTGTGTCTCTCTCTCTCTCTGTGTGTGTGTCTCTCTCTCTCTCTGTGTGTGTGTCTCTCTCTCTCTGTGTGTGTCTCTGTCTCTCTCTGTGTGTGTCTCTGTCTCTCTCTGTGTGTCTCTCTGTCTCTCTCTGTGTGTCTCTCTGTCTCTCTCTGTGTGTCTCTCTGTCTCTCTCTGTGTGTCTCTCTGTCTCTCTCTGTGTGTCTCTCTGTCTCTCTCTGTGTGTCTCTCTGTCTCTCTCTGTGTGTGTCTCTGTCTCTCTCTGTGTGTGTCCTCTGTCTCTCTCTGTGTGTGTCTCTGTCTCTCTCTGTGTGTGTCTCTGTCTCTCTCTGTGTGTGTCTCTGTCTCTCTCTGTGTGTGTCTCTGTCTCTCTCTGTGTGTGTCTCTGTCTCTCTCTGTGTGTGTCTCTGTCTCTCTCTGTGTGTGTCTCTGTCTCTCTCTGTGTGTGTCTCTGTCTCTCTCTGTGTGTGTCTCTGTCTCTCTCTCTCTGTGTCTCTGTCTCTCTCTCTCTGTGTCTCTGTCTCTCTCTCTCTGTGTCTCTGTCTCTCTCTCTCTGTGTCTCTGTCTCTCTCTCTCTGTGTCTCTGTCCTCTCTCTCTCTGTGTCTCTGTCTCTCTCTCTCTGTGTCTCTGTCTCTCTCTCTCTGTGTCTCTGTCTCTCTCTCTCTGTGTCTCTGTCTCTCTCTCTCTGTGTCTCTGTCTCTCTCTCTCTGTGTCTCTGTCTCTCTCTCTCTGTGTCTCTGTCTCTCTCCTCTGTCTCTCTGTCCTCTCTCTCTCTGTGTCTCTCTCTCTCTCTCACCGTGTGTCTCTCTCTCTCTCTCACCGTGTGTCTCTCTCTCTCTCTCACCTTGTGTCTCTCTCTCTCTCTCTCACCGTGTGTCCTCTCTCTCTCTCTCTCACCGTGTGTCTCTCTCTCTCTCTCTCACCGTGTGTCTCTCTCTCTCTCTCTCTCACCGTGTGTCTCTCTCTCTCTCTCACTGTGTGTCTCTCTCTCTCTCACTCTGTCTCTCCCACTCACTCACTCTGTCTCTCCTCTCTCTCACTCTGTCTCTCCCTCTCTCTCACTCTGTCTCTCCCTCTCTCTCACTCTGTCTCTCCCCTCTCTCTCACTCTGTCTCTCTCTCTCTCTCACTCTGTCTCTCTCTCTCTCTCACTCTGTGTCTCTCTCTCTCACTCTGTGTCTCTCTCTCTCTCTCACTCTGTGTCTCTCTCTCTCTCTCTCACTCTGTGTCTCTCTCTCTCTCTCTCACTCTGTGTCTCTCTCTCTCTCTCTCACTCTGTGTGTCTCTCTCTCTCTCTCACTCTGTGTGTCTCTCTCTCTCTCTCACTCTGTGTGTCTCTCTCTCTCTCTCACTCTGTGTGTCTCTCTCTCTCTCTCACTCTGTGTGTCTCTCTCTCTCACTGTGGTGTCTCTCTCTCTCTCACTGTGTGTGTCTCTCTCTCTCTCACTGTGTGTGTCTCTCTCTCTCTCACTGTGTGTGTCTCTCTCTCTCTCACTGTGTGTGTCTCTCTCTCTCTCACTGTGTGTGTGTCTCTCTCTCTCACTGTGTGTGTCTCTCTCTCTCTCACTGTGTGTGTCTCTCTCTCTCTCACTGTGTGTGTGTCTCTCTCTCTCACTGTGTGTGTGTCTCTCTCTCTCACTGTGTGTGTGCTCTCTCTCTCTCACTGTGTGTGTGTCTCTCTCTCTCACTGTGTGTGTGTCTCTCTCTCTCACTGTGTGTGTGTCTCTCTCTCTCACTGTGTGTGTGTCTCTCTCTCTCACTGTGTGTGTGTCTCTCTCTCTCACTGTGTGTGTGTCTCTCTCTCTCACTGTGTGTGTGTCTCTCTCTCTCTCACTGTGTGTGTGTCTCTCTCTCTCTCACTGTGTGTGTGTCTCTCTCTCTCTCACTGTGTGTGTGTCTCTCTCTCTCTCACTGTGTGTGTGTCTCTCTCTCTCTCACTGTGTGTGTCTCTCTCTCTCTCACTGTGTGTGTCTCTCTCTCTCTCACTGTGTGTGTCTCTCTCTCTCTCACTGTGTGTGTCTCTCTCTCTCTCACTGTGTGTGTCTCTCTCTCTCTCACTGTGTGTGTCTCTCTCTCTCTCACTGTGTGTGTCTCTCTCTGTCTCTCACTGTGTGTGTCTCTCTCTGTCTCTCTCTCTCACTGTGTGTCTCTCTCTGTCTCTCTCTCTCACTGTGTCTCTCTCTGTCTCTCTCTCTCACTGTGTCTCTCTCTGTCTCTCTCTCTCTCTCTCACTCTGTGTGTGTCTCTCTCTCTCTCTCTCTCCACTCTGTGTGTGTCTCTCTCTCTCTCTCTCTCACTCTGTGTGTGTGTGTGTCTCTCTCTCTCTCTCTCTCTCTCACTTTGTGTGTGTCTCTCTCTCTTTCTCTCTCTCACTCTGTGTGGTGTGTCTCTCTCTCTCTCTCTCTCACTCTGTGTGTGTGTGTCTCTCTCTCTCTCTCTCTCTCACTTTGTGTGTGTCTCTCTCTCTCTCTCTCTCTCTCTCACTCTGTGTGTGTCTCTCTCTCTCTCTCTCAGTGAGAGAGACAGAGACAGAGTGAGAGAGACACACACTCTCACACACACAGTGAGAGAGACAGAGACACTGTGTGTGTGTGTGTGTGTGTGTGTGTGTGTCTCTCTCTCTCACTCTCTCTGTGTCTCTGTCTCTCTCGATCACTCTGTCTCTCTCTCTGTCTCTCTCTCTGTCTCTCTCTCTGTCTCTCTCTCACTGTGTGTGTCTCTCTCTCACTCTCTCTGTGTCTCTGTCTCTCTCGATCACTCTCGCTCTCTGTCTCTCTCTGTCTCTCTCTCTGTCTCTCTCTCTGTCTCTCTCTCTGTCTCTCTCTCTGTCTCTCTCTCTGTCTCTCTCTCTGTCTCTCTCTCTGTCTCTCTCTCTGTCTCTCTCACTGTGTGTGTCTCTCTCTCTCTCACTGTGTGTGTCTCTCTCTCACTCTCTCTGTGTGTCTCTCTCTCTCTCATCTCTCTCTCTGTGTCTTTGTCTCTCTCTCACTGTGTGTGTCTCTGTCTCTGCCTCTGTGTCTCTCTCTCTCTCTCTCTCTCTCTCTCTCATCGGTGGGGTAACAAAATTATTTTTCTATGAGATTTTTAAGTACTCACTCGGGACAGGGAGGGGGTAAACTGAGGAAAGTGATAGGAATTCCTAAAATGTGTACAGGACCCAATTCCTCGAGCAGTGTGTTCGTATCCCCAGAAGGGGTGAGGCGTTGCTAGTTATGGATAACCAATTAGGTCAGGTAGACGAGTTAAATGTGGGTGAGCTCCTTGGGAGCAGTGACCATAATACGATGTGGTTTACAGTCCAAATAGAAAGGGGAAAGTCAGTACAAAAACATGTGCACCAGATTGGAATAGGGCCAACTTTAGAAAGATGAGAAGTTTGAAAGGGAAGTTCGCACTGCAGGTCAAACAGTGGGGTATTTTTAAAAAAGGAGATGGCAAAGAAGCAGAATAAATACACACCATCTCTTTTAAATAAAAGAGGAGACTGCTGCAAGTTTCAGAATTGGGTGGATAAATAATAATAATAAAAATTAGAAACAGCAACAAACGATTTGCATTTCCACAGTGCGTTTTAATGTAGTAAAATGTCCCAAAGCACTTTACAGGAGCCCAAATCAGACAAAAAACTGACACCCGAGCCCCCGTAAGGAGATATTCGGACAGGTGACCAAAAGCTTGGTCAAAGAGAGTCGGTTTTTTTTTGAAGGGTACGGGGGCCTGGAGGATTTACTTTTTTTTTTAAAAGACAAAACAAAGAGAGAATCTGAGAAAATAAGGAAAAGGTTTGAGAGGGAGATGAGCAAAGCACGGAGGGAGCAGGAGGAGAGAATCTCTCAAAAATGTTAGAAAGACCAGTGACGTAATCTACAAATACATCAGTAAAGAGAGAATTGTTAAATGTGAGGTGGGACAGAGGGTGAGGTGGGACCCCCACCCGAGGAGAGGAGAGGAGAGGAGAGGAGAGGAGAGGAGAGGAGAGGAGAGGAGGGTAAGCAAAAAAAATTGGCAGCGATACTTAAGTAAGTTGGCACTAAGTAGACCGTAACTGCCTGCGTGCGTCTACGGGCCCTGCTCTGCCTCGATGCGTCTTTCCGCCTCTCTTGTTCCCTACTATGCCTTGTTTGTTTTTTTTTTGGTCGCCCTTGAGAAGCTCCAGCACTGATCCTCTCTTTTCCTATATGTGTGTGTCTGTCTCTCTCTCTCTCTCTCTCTCTCTTTCTCTTCTCCTCCCTAGAACGCATCTGGACGCGATGACCTTAATGAGGCTGAGCCCCCTAAGAAACTTGTATTGGAAAGGAACACGTTAATCAGGTGACGATTCAACTCTACACTCCGATTGTCATCGGGTGATTTTTTTAAAAAAAATATCCCCCCCCCCGCCCCCCCCAAAAACAGTAGTAAACAATACAAATTTTATATTTTAAGAGAAAGACAGAGTGGCATAAGGGAGCATGACACTCTCTGGGCTAGGAAGGGAGGAGCAGGGAGACGGGGGCGGGTCAGGCTTCCAATCTGTTATTTACTTGCTGGGAGCTGTTGAGCGGGAGCGGGGGGGGGGGATTTGCCCTAGCAGTGAAGCCCCCCACAGTCGAATGGCCTGCCGCCACTCACCGCCTAGGCTCGATGATGTGAATGTTTAGCAGTGCAATTAACCCTGCACGTTATTACACTGACTGTATGCGGTTTATGCATTGAAAGCCTCCAGCAGCAGAGACGGTACTGATTTCTGAGTAATAGAAGCATCGCTGGCCGTGATTAAATCCACTCACTGCCTTGACTGTTGTTCACCTAGTTCTGCGAGGCTCGTGTTTTGAGTGGTTAACAGCTGGTTTACTCATGGACCCAGTCCTTGCTGCTCTCTGCGCTGGCTCACGGTCCCCCGCAGCGCCTCGTTTAAAATTCTCACCCGTGTTTAAATCCGTCCATGGCCCCGCCCCACCCTATCTCTGTAACCTCCTCCAGCCCCAAACCCCCCCCCCCCCACTCCCACTTTGAACTCTCTTTCTATGACTCCAGCCACTTGTGTATTCCCCCACTCACACCACCATTGCAGCTGTGTGCCTTCAGCCGCCTGGGTCCCACTCTCTCTCCCTTCCTTAAAGACCTCTTTGACCGAGCTTTTGGTCACTCCCTCCTAATCTCCCCTCCTTTTTGGCCTGGCATCCATTTTGCCCCCTCATGCCTCTGTGAAACTAGCCTGGGTTGATTTCCCACACTTAAGGCCCTCCATAAAAGCAAAAATGCTGCGTCAAAATTGAACAATTTTCCCTTTTTACATCGATTACATGGAGCCCCACTGCACAGAAACAGGCCATTCAGTCCAACCGGTCCATGCCGGCGTTTATGCTCCACATGAGCCTCCTCCCACCCCTCTTCATCTCACCCTATCAGCATATCCTTCTATTCCTTTCTCCCTCGTGTGTTTATCCAGCTTCTCAAATGCATCTCTGTTTAAATGCATCTCTGTTGTTTGCCTCAACTACTCCTTGTGGTAGCGAGTTCCACATTCTCACCACTCTCTGGGTAAAGAAGTTTCTCCCGAATGCCCTATTGGATTTATTAGTGACTATTTTATATTTATGACCTCTAGTTTTGGACTCCCCCCACAAGTGGAAACATTGTCTCTACGTCTACCCTGTCATTATCTTAAAGACCTCGATCAGGCCACCCCTCAGCTTTCTGGAGAAAAGAGCCCCAGCCCGTTCAGCCTTTCCTGATCAGGATATCCTCTCGGTTCTGGTATCATCCTTGTGAATCTTTTTCGCACCCCCTCCAGTGCCTCGATATCCTTTTTATAACATGGAGACCAGAACTGTACACAGGACTCCAAGTGTGGTCCAACCAAGGTTCTGTACAAGTTTAACATAACTTCCCTGCTTTTCAATTCTATCCCTGTAGAAATGAACCCCAGTGCTTGACTTGCCTTTTTTATGGTCGTATTAACCCGCGTCACTGCTTTTAGTGATGTGCATCTGTACACGATGATAAAACAAATGAATAATTCTTCTTCCTTTCTGCAGACAAAACTCAGCAACGGCACTTCGAGTATGATCGCTCCCAAGCAGCGGAAGCCTTCTACCAGTTATGAGAAGCAGAAAGAGCAGTGCGTGAAGTACTTCGACCAGTGGACAGAAACCGATCAGGTGGAATTCGTCGAGAACTTGATATCCCGAATGTGTCACTACCAACACGGCCACATCAACTCGTACCTTAAGCCAATGCTGCAGAGGGACTTCATCACGGTCCTACCAGGTACGTGGGTGGGGAGGGGGCCGAGACGATTCTGTGATTTACTGCTCTCTCGGTGTGCGGGGCGTAGTCGCTGGGAGCGCAGTGAATCATAGAATCTCGCGTCGCAAAAGGAGGCCATTCGGCCCATTGTGCCTGTGCCGGCTCTTTCGAACAGCTGTCCAATTAGTCCCGCTCCCCTGCTCTTTCCCCCATATCCCTGCAATTTTCTCCCCATTCAAGTATTTATCCGATTCCCTTTTGAAAGTCACTATTGAATCTGCTTCCACCACCCTTTCAGGCAGCGCATTCCAGATCATAACAACTCGCTGCGTTAAAAAAAAAAGTCACCTCATCTGCCCCTGGCTCTTTTGCCAATTATTTTAAATCTGTGTCCTCTGGTTACCGACCCTTCTGCCACTGGAAACAGTTTCTCCTTACTTGCTCTATCAAAACCTCTCATAATTTTGAACACCTCTATTAAATCTCCCTTTAACCTTCTCTGCTCTAAGGAGAACTATCCCAGCTTCTCCAGTCTCTCCACACAACTGAAGTCCCTCATCCCTGGAACCATTCTGGTAAATCTTTTCTGCACCCTCTCCAAGGCCTTGACATCCTTCCTAAAGTGTGATGCCCAGAATTGGGGATACTCCAGCTGAGGCCTAACCAGCGTTTTATAAAGGTTTAGCATAACGTCCTTGCTTTTGTACTCTGCCTCTGTTTATAAAGCCCAGGATCCCGTATTCCCTTTTAACAGCCTTCTCAACATAAAGGGTGAAGTACATGTGAAACTTTATCTGCAACAGTGAGGAAACACATTTCCCTGCGCCCAAACCCAAACCCCCTCCAGGCGATGAATATGCATCATCTCCACAGCCCCTATCCCCTCCATCAACAATACCACCTCTCCTCCCTTTCTCACCTCCAAGTGTCTCTTGTAATCTCTCCCTCGGGTCGGTGGATAACAAAATTATTGTTCCACGAGATTTTTTAAGTGCTCGCTCATTGATTGGATGGGGAGGGATTGAAAGGAGTGAGAGAGAGGGGAGATGTGGCATGGTTAACGGACGGAAAAGGAGAAAAGCCGATCGAACGAGGGCACAATGCACGAGTGAGGTCAAAAAATAACCCAGCATTTTTAAAAAGATAGACGTCAATAAATAAGTAGCAAGGCCTCTGGGTCCACGTGGCGTTAGCCAGTGATTAGTAAGATGAGAACTGGAAGAGGAAGAGGAAAAGTTTGCAGGGCTATGGGGAAAGAGCAAGGGGGTGGGACTAATTGGGTAGCTCTTTCAGAGAGCCGGCACAGGCACGATGGGCCGAATGGCCGCCTTCTGTGCTGTGTATTTCTATGAGGTGAGAGGGTAGTGCAAGGGTCTTTCTGCTGAGCGGCTTTTTTTTAAAAAAAACTATCGGCATGCAGTGACCGGGGCGGGGGGAGTTAGGAGCAGGTACCGGGGTCGGTATATATTTGCAGCCGAGCAGGAAGCGGCAGTGGTGTTGAGTTGATTTGAAGGGGTGTGTTTTCGAAACTTGTGTTGGACTCCAAGGATCTGGACACGGGGCACCCTCTGGTGGCAGAGAGCGGCATTGGAATTCATTGCCCTGTTTCTATGCCAGTGTGTGTCACGAGCTAGGGGCACAGTTGCATAGGATGCATAGTCGCATTGTTAAAGGAATGCACTCTGATTGCCTCCTTTGACTAAGAGGTTTGAACTAACCGCTTGATGGAAGCTAGCTTTCCCCCTTTCTTGTTGTTTTGCTTGCGCAGCCCGTGGTCTGGATCACATCGCAGAGAACATCCTGTCGTTCCTGGATGCTCGGTCACTGTGCGCGGCGGAGCTGGTTTGTAAGGAATGGTATCGGGTGATCTCCGACGGAATGCTCTGGAAGAAACTGATGGAACGGATGGTGCGCACGGATTCCCTCTGGAAGGGGCTCTCGGAGCGGAGGGGATGGTAAGGATCCAGTGCGCGGGGCGCGGGCGCCTCCGAAAGTGGGAATTCCTGGCTCCGAAGGCGATTGCACCGCCCCGGCGCGGTCCTGAGCTGCACCGGCCCAGAAGAATTGGCGGGTTCAGTCTTCTGTCTGTGCTGAATTAGCTGATCTCGCCGAGGCAGGGAATGGGGAGCTGGGGTTCCAGCTTCTGATTGCTATGTACAGCCAAGCCCTGCTGGGTGTGTGTGTGTGTGTGTGTGTGTGTGTGTGTCTGTCTGTGTGTGGACGATAAGCTCCTCTGCGATGCCTCTTGCAGTGGAATATCCTGCTGACGCTCACGGTCATAGCAGACACACAGATAGACCCAGGGGGGCAAAGTTGAACTGTATCCCGGCAAGAGTGAGTGCAGTGGAGCGGTGGGGAGATTAATTATGCCATACGCGCAGACATACGTTCACGCACACTCTCCAGGCTGCTGCAGCCATTATGTTTAAAGTACAGTCTACTGATAATTTCAGGTATATTTTTCTGCACTAAATTAAATTATCCAATAATTTGAATTAAGAGGAGGAGCATACTTGAAGTAAAGTGACTTAACGCTTTTGACAAGGTCCCACCTGGCAGATTGGTCAAAAAAGTAAAGGGCCCATGGGTTCCAAGGGACTGTTGCAAATCTGATCCAAAATTGGCTCAGTGGCAGGAAGCAAAGGGTAATGGTCGACGGGTGTTTTTGCGACTGGAAGGCTGTTTCCAGTGGGGTTCCGCAGGGCTCGGTACTAGGACCTTTACTTTTTGTGGTATATATATTAACGATTTGCACTTAAAGGTAGGAGGCATGATTATGAAATTTGCGGATGACACAAAGATTGATGGTGAGGAGGAAAGCTGTCGACTGCAGGAAGATATCAATGGTCTGGTCAGGCGGGCAGAAAAGTGGCAAATGGAATTCCGTCTGGAGAAGTGTGAGGTGATGCATTTGAGAGAGCAAACAAGGCAAGGGAGTACACAATAAATGGGAGGATACTGAGAGGTGTAGAGGAAGTGAGGGACCTTAGAGTGCATGTCCACAGATCCCTGAAGGTAGCAGGACAGGGAGATAAGGTGGTTAAGTAGGCATGTGGGATGCTTTCCTTTATTAGCCGAGGCATAGAATATAAGAGCAGGGAGGTTATGCTAGAACTGTATAAAACACGAGTTAGGCCACAGCTTATGTACTGCGTACAGTTCTGGTCACCACATTGCAGGAAATATGTGATTGCACTAGAGAGGGTACAGAGGAGATTTACGAGGATGTTGCCAGGACTGGAGAATTTTAGCTATGATGATAGCTGGGGTTGTTTTCCTTGGAACAGAGGAGGCTGAGGGGTGATTTGATTGAGGTGTACAAAATTGAGGGACCGAGATAGAGTGGATAGGGAGTACCTATTGCCCTTAGCGGAGAGGTCAATAACCAGGGGGCATAGATTTAAAGTGATTGGTAGAAGGATTAGAGTGGAAATGAGGAAAAATCTTTTCACCCAGAGGGTGGTGGGGGTCTGGAACTCACTGCCTGAGAGGGTGGGAGAGGCAGAAACCCTCAACTCTTTTTTTAAAAAAATACCTGGATGTGCACCTGAAGAGCCGTGACCTGCAGGGCTACGGACCAAATGCGGGAAAGTGGGATTAGGCCGGGTGGCTCATCTCTCAGCCAGTGCGGACACGATGGGCCGAATGGCCTCCTTCTGTGTCGTACGTTTTCTATGATTCTGTGAACGTGGCAGATGTGGTTGAGAGATCAGGGAATTGTCTTTAGGTACAAGCCCACTGTACTTGATTCACAACGTGCAAAGTGAAATTTTCTCAATGCCGCGGAATAATATTTGGGTTTGTGATACCCTCATCACGCAAGCTGCCCCCTTAACTGTGGAATCACAAAAATGGCAATGGTAGTTTGTCCAAAATGATGCAACAAATTCAGGGGCCGTTGGAGAAAAAGACGTACTTATATTTATTTAGCACCTTACCTTGTCCACATCTTAAAGTGCTGCACACAAAGAATCTCTCCGCTTTGATGTAGCCAAATGTGGCAGCCATCCTGCACACAGCAAGATCCCGCAAACGGTAATGAGATGAACGGCCAGTTAATCTACCTTTTGGCGGTGGGGTTGATTGAAGGAGAAATGTTGGCCAGGAAACTGGGAGAGCCTCTGTCCTTTTTCGAGTAGTGTCACAGAACACCCTGGTGTATGAAATGGGGGAAACATGTCTCACTGGTGCAGTAAGGGGGCGATCTTCTGAGGTTGGGGTTGGCCCAGAGTAAAGGGAGCTTTACTCTGCATCTGGCTGAGCTAACATGGGAATGCTTAATGCCCTTGATGATGGTACTTAAAATCTTTCTGTCAGCACCTTGGGTTCTTCACTGGGATGAACATTTACCACTAGGCATAAGGCCTGAAACACAATAAAGACATAACATTTACAAGAAAATAATCAAACGGCCTGTACAGTAATATTTTCCAGGTTCAAAAAGCCTCCGGCAATATTTTCTCCCGGAAGCCTATGCACATGTGGGAATTCTGATCCTCTGCTTCACGCAGGTTCCCGCCATCTGGAGAGACAAATCAGGGCACAAGCCTATGGATCCCAGCTCGCACTTGTGCTTTCAACTTTTTTTTTACATTGAGGACAAGACGAATCATTCACAGAACATGCCAGGACTTGCTGTTTCTGACCCCCCACCCCTTCCAATGAAAAATTACTGAGAATCAAAATGGCCAACCATTTTAGGACACTTAAAGTAACTGAAATTAGTGCTGAAAACATAACGCCACAACATTAACTCCAAACTTTTTGTACAGTAATATTCCTGAATTAAAAACAGTTTCCTATATTCAAGGGGCTATTTATAGCATAATGCATGGCCGATTAAACCTCAAACAATGTCATGTTTCAAAGTGGAATCTTCATATTTTTTAATGTATTCTAAACAGTTACAGCAACTGCCTCTCATTAGTTTGTACTGAGATTTCAAACAACGAATGTTCATATAAACAGGTCCACTCCGGGTAAATGGAGTTAAGATACAGATCAGCCCTGATCTGATTGAATGGCGGAACAGGCTTGAGGGGCTGAATGGCCTCCTCCTGTTCCTAAGTTCTGGAAGGACGATACTGTTGTTCAGGTTCGGAGGGGTTGTTTTGAATATAAGTCCTGAACTTAACTGTTTTATCTAAAGTTCTGCTTAAATACACAAAGTTCTGTTGCACAAACATTTGGTAAAGGAGGAAAGATGTGAATAACAGAAGATTAAAGTTTTATATACTTCTTGGTCTTTGCTACAAAAAAAAAATCACACACCCTAAAAGACAATAAAGACCTAATTTTCCCATATAACAGGCAGAGATTTATTTACGTGACCTTAACTACTGCTTAAAGTGGATAATGAAAATACTATATATTTGTTTTCCAAGAAGTAACCATGGATTCCGGGGAAATCTACAAACCTCTCTTCCAATTCTTTCAGTGGCGCTGTACTCCCCTTCTCTGTATAACTTCTTACACATCAGAGCAGTGCCAAGAGAGATCTAAAGTGTACATGTACCCGTGTATGTTTTTAGTGCCGAACTTCATAGCATGTGGTGCTGTGCCAGATCACTTGCAGTAGCGTTGGAGTTCAGCGGGGAGTCAGCATTGCAACATCAGTTCAGTCAAAGGCTCTTAAAATGTTGTGAGGTAGCCAGTTGCAAAGTTGAGCTTTGCAAACATGACGACTGTCCTGGGACAGATTGGAAGGGACAGCTAACCCGTCTGATTGCTGGGTGCTGGGTTAACTGCAGCCTCTCTGCAGTCGTCGCTTCTGATATAAGCTGCAGAGATTTGCGTATCATCGCGCTGATGTTTATGGACTTTGTTCCTGCTGCAGGATCCAGTACCTGTTCAAAAACAAGCCCTCCGACGGTATTCTGCCTCCAGACTCCTTCTACAGATCTCTCTACCCCCAAATTATACAGGACATTGAGGTAAGAGGCCACAGGTGCAGTAGCTTGCTGTCTGGGAACAGGTTCATGCGCCACACTGATCACAATAAGAAATAAACCCTTCCCTTTAAAGAAGAAAGCTTGCTTTTATAGAACTCCCTCAATGACCTCCGGAGTCCCAAAACGCTTCAGAGATAATTAATTACGTTAAGGTGCAGCCACTGTTGTAATGTAGGGAAACGAGGCAGCCAATTTCCACACAGCAGGATCCCACAAACAAGCAATGAGATTGTGGCCCAGGTAATCTGTTTCTAATGATGTTGGCCAAGGACACCAGGGAGAACTCCCCTGCTCCTCTTCGAATAGTGCCATGGGATCTTTCACATCTGCCGGGAGAGGGAAATCGGGGCCTCGGTTCAACATCTCATCCGAAAGACGCCACCTCCGAGTGCGAGCACTCCCTCAGTACTGACTCCGAGGGCCGGCCTAGATCATGTGCTCTAGTGTCTGGAGTGGGACTTGAACCCACGATCTTCTGACTCAAAGGCGAGAATGCGAGCCACTGAGCCACGGCTGACACTATACTATAAATTATCCACTTGGACGTAATCAACCTCTTCTTAAGCAGGAATGTCCATGATTTTGCTTGATGTATGGTGGGCCCTTGGAAGGCCATGTATAAAGTTTCAATCCCTGTTCCCATTAATTCCCAGGTATCTCAAGTTGCTGACACTAACAGTCCTTGGCGTTTTGATTCGGAATTTACCCACCAATGAAGCACCAGCCCTTCCCAAACCTCCAGGCCCACAGAATTCAAACAGGGACCAAGCAACAAGTGGGAAATGCGAGCACAAACAGGAGTGAATTGCCTGGGTACGGGCTTGGGGGGCCGCACGGTGAACACCCCTCCCCCACTACCCAACACGGTATATACTTCAGCGTTTCACACCAACTTGCCTCTTGCGTACAAAAAACATCTCTTCCTTCGTCAGATCCCATTCTAGATGGGGTGGAGGGCAGGAGTGATTAAGTGACAAAAGGGATGATGCTGCAAAGCAGAAAGGGCTTGGTATTGGAACAAGTAAGATGGATTGTCTCTCCCTTTTCAGACCATCGAATCCAACTGGAGGTGCGGACATCACGGTTTACAGCGGATACACTGCCACAGCGAGACCAGTAAAGGCGTCTATTGTTTACAGTACGATGACCAGAAAATTATCAGTGGTTTGCGTGACAACACTATCAAGGTGAGTGGAGCAGTGAAGGAACTGGGGAAGAGTTTTCCAACGATCCGAGTCCGTTCAGTAACCAGCGTTTCGTACAGCTCGTGGGTCTATTGAACGACTGGTCTTTGGGTTAAATGTGTGTTGTAACAGGGATGTGCACGGTACGGGTCGCACTGAACCGAGCGGCTTCCAGCCTAATGCCCGGTGTGTGCTGACTTTGCCAATCTCCACTCGTATCCCCTGGAGTGCCTCTATAAATTTGAGGTGCTTTTAGTTGCACCAAGTAATCTTTTAGTTAGCGAAACTCAATTAACTCGTCTGGTCTCCGTACTGGAGCAAGAATGTCCAGGCATTGGACGCAGTGCAGAAAAGAGCCTGGGGATTGGTTACTGGGGAGAGTGTGAGGAGCCTGGGGATTGGTTACTGGGGAGAGAGTGGGGAGCCTGGGATTGGTTACTGGGAGAGTGTGGGGAGCCTGGGGATTGGTTACTGGGGAGAGAGTGGGGAGCCTGGGGATTGGTTACTGGGGAGAGAGTGGGGAGCCTGGGGATTGGTTACTGGGGAGAGAGTGGGGAGCCTGGGGATTGGTTACTGGGGAGAGAGTGGGGAGCCTGGGGATTGGTTACTGGGAGAGAGTGGGGAGCCTGGGATTGGTTACTGGGGAGAGAGTGAGGAGCCTGGGGATTGGTTACTGGGGAGAGTGTGGGGAGCCTGGGGATTGGTTACTGGGGAGAGTGTGGGGAGCCTGGGGATTGGTTACTGGGGAGAGAGTGGGGGAGCCTGGGGATTGGTTACTGGGGAGAGTGTGGGGAGCCTGGGGATTGGTTACTGGGGAGAGAGTGGGGAGCCTGGGGATTGGTTACTGGGGAGAGTGTGAGGAGCCTGGGGATTGGTTACTGGGGGGAGAGAGAGGGGAGCCTGGGGATTGGTTACTGGGGAGAGAGTGGGGAGCCTGGGGATTGGTTACTGGTGAGAGAGTGGGGAGCCTGGGGATTGGTTACTGGGGGGAGAGAGTGGGGAGCCTGGGGATTGGTTACTGGGGAGAGAGTGGGGAGCCTGGGATTGGTTACTGGTGAGAGAGTGGGGAGCCTGGGGATTGGTTACTGGGGAGAGTGTGAGGAGCCTGGGGATTGGTTACTGGGGAGAGAGTGGGGAGCCTGGGGATTGGTTACTGGTGAGAGAGTGGGGAGCCTGGGGATTGGTTACTGGTGAGAGAGTGGGGAGCCTGGGGATTGGTTACTGGTGAGAGTGTGAGGAGCCTGGGATTGGTTACTGGTGAGAGAGTGGGGAGCCTGGGGATTGGTTACTGGGGAGAGTGTGAGGAGCCTGGGGATTGGTTACTGGGGAGAGTGTGGGGAGCCTGGGGATTGGTTACTGGGGAGAGAGTGGGGAGCCTGGGGATTGGTTACTGGGGAGAGAGTGGGGAGCCTGGGGATTGGTTACTGTGGGGAGCCTGGGGATTGGTTACTGGTGAGAGCGTGAAAAAAAATTCTCAGTGGAGCGGGGGATGGGAAGACAGGAAATGAACCAGATGCTTTGTTGCATTAAATCCAACGGCGATCACTGATATTTGTGTTCCATCCTGCACAGATTTGGGACAAGAACACACTGGAGTGCAAGAACGTTCTGACAGGCCACACCGGTTCAGTGCTCTGTCTACAATACGATGACAAAGTGATAATTACTGGATCCTCCGACTCCACAGTCAGGTACGTGGCTGGCTGGCTGGCTCTTTCAAATTGTTTACTCGATTTGGCAATAGCGAATCGGTGCTCGGTGTACAAACCGTGCCACGAGATTCCCCGGAGGCTCAGGGTACAAGTAAATCCAGTCCCGGAGGTTACCCAGGGCAGCACTTGGGTTCTACACTTGGCCTAAACCACCCTGGGCTACAGAGGGGGAGGGAAAATCGCTCGCTCCAGAATGAGGCCAACCAGACAGTGCAGATCTGAGAGAACTGGGCAAGAAAGGGATCATGCTCAGTCCCAGTCAGTATTGGCAGAATGGGACGTTCATCACATCAGTCTGCCTCCCAGAGGTGAAAGGGCAGCGTTTAACTCACTGCACCAGCCAGGCTTAGCTGTCTGTGACCAAAGACTCGCCTTCTCTCTCTCTTTCTCTCTTCCTCCTTCTCTCTTCCCCCCCCCTCACTTTCTCTCTTCCTCCTTCTCTTTTTTCCCCCCCCTCACTTTCTCGCTTCCTCCTTCTCTTTCCCCCCCCCCTCACTTTCTCTCTTCCTCCTTCTCTTCTCCCCCCCCCCTCACTTTCTCTCTTCCTCCTTCTCTTCTCCCCCCCCCCCCCCTCACTTTCTCTCTTCCTCCTTCTCTTCTCCCCCCCCCCCCCTCACTTTCTCTCTTCCTCCTTCTCTTCCCCCCCCTCACTTTCTCTCTTCCTCCTTCTCTTCTCCCCCCCCCCCTCACTTTCTCTCTTCCTCCTTCTCTTCCCCCCTCCCTCACTTTCTCTCTTCCTCCTTCTCTTCTCCCCCCCCCCCCCCTCACTTTCTCTCTTCCTCCTTCTCTTCTCCCCCCCCCCCTCACTTCTCTCCTCCTTCTCTTCCCCCCCCTCACTTTCTCTCTTCCTCCTTCTCTTCTCTCCCCCCCCTCACTTTCTCTCTTCCTCCTTCTC
Organism: Heptranchias perlo; assembly: GCF_035084215.1. Classification (NCBI taxonomy): domain Eukaryota; kingdom Metazoa; phylum Chordata; class Chondrichthyes; order Hexanchiformes; family Hexanchidae; genus Heptranchias; species Heptranchias perlo. The sequence goes on along the minus strand of NC_090344.1, from coordinate 34,793,382 downwards.
TTCTCCCCCCCCCCTCACTTTCTCTCTTCTCCTTCTCTTCCCCCCTCCCTCACTTTCTCTCTTCCTCCTTCTCTTTCTCTCCCCCCCCCCCTCACTTTCTCTCTTCCTCCTTCTCTTCTCCCCCCCCCCTCACTTTCTCTCTTCTCCTCTCTTCTCTCCCCCCCCCCTCACTTTCTCTCTTCCTCCTTCTCTTCTCCCCCCCCCCCCTCACTTTCTCTCTTCCTCCTTCTCCCCCCCCCCCCTCACTTTCTCTCTTCCTCCTTCTCTTCCCCCCCCCTCACTTTCTCTCTTCCTCCTTCTCTTCTCCCCCCCCCCTCACTTTCTCTCTTCCTCCTTCTCTTCCCCCCTCCCTCACTTTCTCTCTTCCTCCTTCTCTTTTCCCCCCCCCCCCTCACTTTCTCTCTTCCTCCTTCTCTTCTCCCCCCCCCCCTCACTTTCTCTCTTCCTCCTTCTCTTCTCTCCCCCCCCTCACTTTCTCTCTTCCTCCTTCTCTTCTCCCCCCCCCCCTCACTTTCTCTCTTCCTCCTTCTCCCCCCCCCCCCCTCACTTTCTCTCTTCCTCCTTCTCTTCCCCCCCCTCACTTTCTCTCTTCCTCCTTCTCTTCTCCCCCCCCCCTCACTTCTCTCTTCCTCCTTCTCTTCCCCCCTCCCTCACTTTCTCTCTTCCTCCTTCTCTTCTCCCCCCCCCCTCACTTTCTCTCTTCCTCCTTCTCTTCTCCCCCCCCCCCCCCCTCACTTTCTCTCTTCCTCCTTCTCTTCCCCCTCCCTCACTTTCTCTCTTCCTCCTTCTCTTTTTCCCCCCCCCCCTCACTTTCCCTCTTCCTCCTCCCCCCTCTCCCCCAGTGTTGAATGCTTCTGTCTAAAGGTTGCACCATTTGCTTCATTTTACCGTTGCAGAGTTTGGGATGTGAACACCGGGGAGATGTTGAACACGCTGATCCATCACTGCGAAGCTGTCCTGCATCTCCGCTTCACCAATGGAATGATGGTCACGTGCTCCAAGGACCGCTCGATAGCTGTGTGGGACATGAGCACCTCCACAGACATAACCTTACGCAGAGTGCTGGTCGGTCACAGGGCAGCCGTCAACGTTGTGGATTTTGATGATAAATACATCGTATCAGCTTCTGGAGATAGAACTATCAAAGTGAGAAATATTTCGTTGCTCTCTACATTTTGTCCTTTCACAGTCTGTCTATCTCCCCGTGGTAACTTGGGCATATGAACTTAATTCTGTATAGCGTTCTCACATCCTTAGGACGCCCTAAAGTGCTTCACAGACAATTAATTACTTATGAAGTGTTGTTCTGTAGGCAAATGCAACAAGCAATCTGTGTACAGCAAGATCCCACAAACAGCAATGAGTTCAGTGACCAGATAATCTGTTTTGGGGGTGTTGGTTGAGGGACGAAAATTGGCCAGGACACTGGGAGAACTCCCTACCCTTCCTCGATCTTTTACGTTGACCTGAACAGGGCCTTGATTTAATGTTCCGGCCGATAGTCGGCACCTTTGACAGTGCGGCACTCCTGCACTGGAGTGTCAGCCTGGATTATGTGCTCGAGTCTCTGGAATGGGGCTCAGACCCACGACCCTCTGACATGGAACTGGTCAGCACTGACCGCAAAACCAGAGGAGATAGTCTTTCCCTATTCATTCTATCAAAACTTTTCATAATTTAAAATAAAACTTCAACTGAGTCTGCTCTAAGCCTTCATCAGTTTGACATTCCATTGTTTCTTGCTTTTCCCCAGATTTATCCCAAGCTCTGCATCAAGAAATTTATCGCCCTCTCTCCATTCTTTGGATTCCCCAATGATTTCTTTTTTTTAACTAAACACTTCCTATTTGTCTACCTGTTAACTGTTTGATAAAAGCATCTCCTTCCGTCTCCCTCCCCCTGCTAGGTGTGGAACACTGGCTCCTGTGAGTTTGTGCGGACATTGAACGGACACAAGCGGGGGATCGCCTGCCTGCAGTACAGGGACAGACTTGTGGTCAGCGGCTCCTCAGATAACACGATCCGGTACGTGTCTCCCTGTCCCACGGCGGGTTTCTTTTAAAGTATCGCAAACTACAGTCCCCACTAAAACAGACAGCCGCTTATATTGGCCAAAAAGCAATAACCATTAAACGTGTTCGTTAACGCCCATTTCAAAGTTGTTGGTTACAGCGTCTTTAAGTGCTCCTTTTATTTTGGGCAGAAACAGCTGTGCTTAAAAGAGAGAGACTTCCATTTATACAGCGCCTCTCACGACCTCAGGACATCCCAAAGCGCTTCACAGGCAATAAAGTACTTTTTGAGTTGTAGTCGCTTGTAATTTAGGAAACACGGCAGCCAATTTGAACACAGCAAGGTCCCACAAACAGCAATTGTGATAATGACCAGATCATGTTTTTAGTGATGTTGGTTGAGGGATAAATATTGGCCAGAACACGGGGGGAGAACTCCCCTGCTCCTCTTCAAATAATGCCACAGATCTATTACGGCCACCTGAGAGGGCAGACGGGGGCCTCGGTTTAACGTCTCTTCCAAACGACGGCACCTCAGACAGTGCAGCACTCCTTCAGTACTGCACTGGGAGCGTCGGCCCAGATTACGTGCTCAAGTCTCTGGAGCGAGACTTGAACTCACGACCGTTTAACAGAAGGAGCAGCCACAGGAATCTTAAGAACATAAGAAATAGGAACAGGAGTAGGCCAATCGGCCCCTCGAGCCTGCTCCGCCATTCAATAAGATCGTGGCTGATCTGATCCTAACCTCAAATCTAAAGAACACAAGAAGTAGGAGCAGGACCCGGCCACTCAGCCCCTGGGCCCTCTCCGCCACCCACAGGGCCTTGACCGATCCGAACTCAGCTTCATGTCCAATTTCCTGCCCACTCCCCGTAACCCCTAATTCCCTTTACTTCTAGGAAACTGTCGATTTCTGTTTTAAATTTATTCAATGATGTAGCTTCCACAGCTTCCTGGGGCAGCAAATTCCACAGACCTACTACCCTCTGAGTGAAGAAGTTTCTCCTCATCTCAGTTTTGAAAGAGCAGCCCCTTATTCTAAGATTATGCCCCCCTAGTTCTAGTTTCACCCATCTCCCATGTTGAAAATAGCGCTTGAGAACAGAAGATTCTGGAAATGCCCTCCGAGGTCCCACCTGAAACGATTAACCCGTCGGTCTCTCTCGATATCGAGCCGCTGCCTGTCTCCGCCGGTTATCTGGGTTTTTGGTGCAGATTTCCAACTCTCGCTTTTTTTTTAATCTTTCATCGATCTATCCCTGCTGCAGGTTGTGGGATATCGAGTGTGGAGCCTGTCTGCGAGTTCTGGAGGGTCACGAGGAGCTCGTCCGATGTATCCGGTTTGACAACAAGCGGATTGTTAGTGGCGCCTATGACGGGTAAGTTTCCTACCGAGGTGGTGTTTCTTTTCAACAACAAGAACGGCGCCTTTAACGTAGTAAGACGTCCCCAGGAGCTTAATCAGACAAGAATTGACACCGAACCACGTTAAGGAGATATTAGGACAGGGAAGAGGTAGGTTTTAAGGAGCGTCTTAAAGGAGAGAGAGGTTTAGGGAGGGAATTCCAGAGCCAAAGGCACGGCCGCCAATGGTGGAGCGCTGAAAATCGGGATACGCAAGAGGCCAGAATTGGAGGAGCGCCGAGATCTCAAAGGGTTGTAGGACTGGAGGAGGTTACAGAGATAGGGAGGGGGGCGAGGCCACGGAGGGCTTTGAACACAAGGAAGACAGTTTTAAGATCGAGACGTTGCCGGACCAGGAGACAATGTCGGTCAGTGAGCACAGGTTGGTGGGTCAGGGTCCATCACCCATCCTTGTGAGGGCTACAGTTTTATTTATACACCAGTACAGGCAATCTAACGAGGCTCATTCAGAGTGGACTGCAACGTCATGGAAGATTTAGTGAACTTTGCCTTGTCTGGGTCCAGGGTGTTGGTCCTGTGGGATGTGATACTTCGAGGTTGACTCTGGGTGCAAACATTTGCGAACTGTAGTGGGCTAGATTCCAAGTAAAAGACCTTACCTCCACCTCCCAGTACTTGAGCATGACTGTTCCATCTGTCTGGGTCTTTCTCAGCACTGGCTTAGTGCTGGGCTGTGGCTGACTTTGTGCTGTGGTTTGGTGCCCATGAGACATTGTGTTGAGATTATTCCGAACTAGGGAACAAGAAAGAAACATTTATGCAGCGCCTTTCAGGACGTCCCAAAGTACTTTACAGCCAATGAAGTACTTTTGAAGTGTAGCCACTGTTGTGATGTAGGAAACATGGCAGCCAATTTGCGCACAGCAAGCTCCCACAAACAGCAATGAGATAAATGACCAGATCGTCTGTTTTAGTGATGTTGGTTGAGGCATAAATATTGGCCCAGGACACCAGGGAGAACGCCCCTGCTCTTCTTCGAATAGTGCCATGGGATCTTTTAAGCCCGCCTGAGAGGGTAGACGAGGCCTCGGTTTAATGTCTCATCCGAAAGACAGCACTTTCAATCCAGTCCAATCTGCTGGGTGTGGAGGTGAAAGTAAAGTGTCAATGTGTGTGTGTGTGTAATTGTATTCTGTAATCCCTACAGTGCCCTTTGCTGCTGCTGCTGCTGCATGGTGGCAAGACTTGAATTGATCAACTCATCAATTCTCTCCCCTTATTGAGGCCGTGAGTCTCCCCAAGCTCCATAAAACGGATAGATGGTTCAGTCTCATATCTCCATTCTAAAGTGATGGCTTCCTCCCACCCCCTCCCCCAACATGGTTAACACCTAAAGACACTGCCTGGGTAACATTGAGCCATACACAGCAAGAAAGTCTTGTGTTTGAGTGAGATGGCTGATCTCGGCTGGGGTAGAGGTGAGGTTGCTTCAGGTTGGTGGGGGCGATGGTGGGGGTGGGTGGCTGGAGAAGGGGACATGTCCACTAGGGTCCAGTCACTACCCGACGACCCCTTCTGGAACGTGTGTGTTTGTGGAGCCGGGTGGGTTAGGGTTTGGGCTTGGCGGCGGTGCCCTCCACGGTCGAGTAGCCCGTTGCTTGCATACGTAGAGTGGCTGAGAACTAGAGCCGGCAGTCTGGGTCTGTTCACGGCACTGGTTGGGGAGAGGAGAGGGGGAAGAGAGGAAGGGAGGGAGAGGAGGGGAAAGAACGGCGCAGACTCGATGGGCCGAATGGCCTCCTTCCGTGCCGTAACCTTCTATGATTCTATTAGAAACAAGCGAGCTGATGAGATGACCCGTTATTTTCCGTGGCGCTGCTACGTTTATTAAATTTGGTTTTCCCTCATTTCCTTCTGTTTTTTTTGTTTTGAAGCAAAATTAAGGTGTGGGACTTGGTGGCTGCGTTGGACCCGCGATCGCCCGCCGGGACCCTCTGCCTGCGGACACTGGTGGTAAGAGCCCAGCTTTTTCACTGTAAGGCAGCTGTCCCCCACACCTATTCTTATACTTCAGGTACCACCTAGCCCACCATAACACTGGTCAGAAACATTGCCACCTCTGCTACAATAGCCATCCACTGTCATCCTCCCACTCTCTGCCAGGGGATCGACTGGCTTTTTTTAAAAAAAAAAGGAAAGAAAGCCAGTCATTTTGTGCTGGTCTCGTCTGACTTGGAGCTGGAAATTTGCAAGCAGCTGCTCAATCTGCAAACTTTGCTCTACTAATGCACTTAAACTCTAACTGACCTCAGGATATACAGCAATTAAGACTTAAAGTTTCAGGCTGGCTTAACCACAGCTCCAGCTCAGCAGCGGAATAATCCATTGTGATTTGCATGTTATACTGTTTGATTTTTATTGTCAACAGTACAGAATGTACTGCAGTGGATCTGCATCGGACGTACTGCGATTTCCGTGTCACGTTTGTAATGTGTCTGACTCCCCCCCCCCCCCCCCCCCCCCCACTCGGAGGCTGCTCATATAGAGCATAAAGGGGTTGGGCCGAATGGCCTGTTTCGGTGCTGTAAATTATGCGTAATTATTCCTCCTGTTTCTCTCCCCAAACTCTCCCTTGACAACAGGAGCATTCTGGGAGAGTGTTCAGGCTTCAGTTCGACGAGTTCCAGATAGTGAGCAGCTCCCACGACGACACCATCCTAATCTGGGATTTCCTGAACGTCCCGTCTGAGCAGGGAGACGGCTCGCAGTCTGCACCCCGCACGTACACCTACGTCTCCAGATAGGTGGAGGCGCCTGCCAATGGTCGGCCCGCTAACGGTAAGTAACGCGTGCACGCGCGCCCCTTTCTTCAAAGGCGCGCTCTCCTCTTTGTGAAAAAGGCCTGGTTTTTTTTTTGATGGCGGATGATGCAGACGACGAGCAGGGCCCAGTGATTCGGTTTTTGCACCAACTGGCTTAGCTGTGCCGGAGCCCGGGACTTTTTTTTTTAAAAAATGACAAATCGATGGTGCCTGGGCAACCGTCTCACTCCGCGAGCAGCAAGTGTAGACATCCGCCAGCCCCCTGGCCAAATCCCTCGCCCTTCCCTGTAACGTAACGGCAGAGCAGCAAACAGTGAGCAATCCAGCGAGGTGTCCCGATGTTGCAGCAGCAACCAAGTTCCCAGCGCCCCGAACTGTAAATTTCGAGCGGAGCTTAAATTCTGGTTCACAAAGCTGAGACTTGCAGAAATCACGCCATTGCAAAGCTATACAAAATCACTTAGAAAAGGAGTGCTGATTATATTTTTAACTTGCTGTGTCTATAACGACTTAACTATTCTCTCCCTACGCGTGTCAGCCGTGGCTCTGTTGGTAGCACTTTCTCCTCTGAGCCAGCGGCTGTGGGCTTAAGTCCCCACTCCAGCAACCTGAACACACACTTCAGGCTGACACTGCACTGTCGGAGGTGCCGTCTTTCAGATGGGATGTTAAACCAAGTCTGCCTTCTCGGTTGGATGTAAAAGATCCCATGGCACTATTTCGATGAAGAGCAGGGGAGTTCTCCCCGGTGTCCTGGCCAATACTTATCCCTCAACCAACACCGCTAAAACAGATGATCTGGTCATTATCGAGTCGCTGTTTGTGGGATCTTGCTGTGCGCAAACTGGCCGCCACATTTCCTACATTACAACAGTGACTACACTTCAAAAGTACTTCATTGGCTGTAACGCGTTTTGGGATGTCCTGAGGTCGTGAAAGGCGCTATATAAATGCAAGTCTGCCTTTATGTAGTCAGAGATGGCCCGCGACGGCTGAAGTTAAGAGTTTGTCACTCTTCACAGCGCAATCCTGAGCTCTGATGTAGCCCCGTGCAGGGGAGGCCGATGAGTAGGAGCACTGGGATGTGCTGTCTGCTGACAGTCTCTCATCACACAAACCTTTAGCCAGTCGGTGTGGTTCTGGGATACAGATTACTTGACCCTACTAGCAGTGTTCCTCCATTATTGGCCTTGGAGGGGGTGCAGCGCAGATTCACCAGAACGATAACGGGACTAAAAGTGTTAAATTTATGAGGACAGGTTGCATAGACTAGGCTTGTATTCCCTCCAGTATAGAAGATCTAATCGAGGTGTTTAAGATGATTAAAGGATTTGATTGGGTAGATGGAAAGAAACTATTTCCTCTGGTGGGGGGAGTCCAGAACAAGGGGGGCATAATCTTAAAATGAGAGCTAGGCCGTCCAGGGGTGATGTCAGGAAGCACATCTTCACACAAAGGGGAGTGGAAATCTGGAACTCTCTCCCCCAAAAAGCTGTTGAGGCTGGGGGGTCAATTGAACATTTCAAAACTGAGATTGATAGATTTTCATTAGGTAAGGGTATTGAGGGTTACAGAACCAAGGCGGGTAGAGGGAGTTAAGATACAGATCAGCCGTGATCTAATTGAATGGCGGAACAGGCTCGAGGGGCTGAATGGCCTCCTCCCCCCCCCCCCCCCACCCTGTTCCTGTGCATGTGAGGAAGGGAGATTCACAGCTAGGTACGATGATCAGGGCTCAAAGCAGAATCTCCCTGATTGCCAGAGGATCTTCGCCCAGCGCGGGGGAACTGAGGGCCGCTGTTGCAACGGCGACGGGTTGTTTTGCCATCTTTTGTCCAGTCCGAAACCAGACAGGGGACAACAGATTGCTGGCATCGTCTGAAGTTGGTTTACTAATGCTTTCACGCCTTTCACGGCCACAGGACTTCACAAAACGCTTCTCGACCAAAGAATTACTTTTGTGTAGGGCAGTCACTGTTGTGATGTAGGGAAACACGGCAACCAATTTGCGTACAGCAAGCTCCCACAAACAGCACTGAGAAAAATGACCAGTTTAATCTGGTTTTGTCGGTGACGGTTGAGGGGATAAATGTTGGCCAGGAAACCAGGGGAAAACTTCCCTGCTAGACGAATAGTCCCTCGGCATGTTTTACACCCGCCTGACGGGGGCCTCGGTTTAACATCTCATCCGATGGTCGGCCTAGATTATGTGCTCAGGTCTCCGGAATGGGGCTCGTACCCATGACCTTCTGTCTCGGAGGGGAGGCTGCTATCCGCAGAGCCAGGGCTGACCCCTAAATCCCTTCAATGGCTCCAACATCATGAGGTACAAAGCAGGGTGGGGTGGGGGGGGGGGGGGGGGTAAGAATTTACTTTTTAAAAATAAATGTTAAGACTGTTTTGTCATCCAGACCACATTTTTAGAAACTTTCACTCAGACAGGCGTTGAGCGAACCAGATGACACCAAGGTGAAGGGTGGAGGGGGCCCCAGTGCGGGGACACCAAGGTTGAAAAGTAGGAGAGAGGTTTAGGTAAATCAGGACGATAGCGTCAAGCTTGGGCTTTCAAATGCCCGACAGATCTGGCCCGTCCGTGCTTCCTGACGTAAAGCATTGACATTTCTCCCATTTTTTTTTTTCCTCCCGTTCTCTTTAGGATGTCCAAAAGAAATACGGCTTTTCGGCAGTAAAAAAAAAAGTAACGATCCTGAGCCACACATTCATACAATGAAGCGATCATTTTGAAGGGGACTCATTTCAGGATATGTGGGACAGTGCGCTGGTGAGTGCCTGCTAAATGAAGAATGAAAGCATTTTGAGAGAAAAAAAACACACACATCATTGCATCAACAGAAGAAGTTTTAACTGGATTTCCAACGCCATCTAGAAGTAACCCAGCCCAACCCAGTTAATTTCGTAAATTTGTACGGACCGATTACTTGAAGGAACTTTAAAGACGATGGGAAAACAAAACCTTTTTAAAGGGAACGGCGTGCAGGGTCCCTGAAAATTGGTGATGGGCTGTGCTGAAATGACCAAATCTGTACTGCTGCAGTTTCTTTCCCCCAGTTGTTATCATCAGAGTTTGATGAAGCTCCCCGATTGATGGTACTGAGCCCCACCGAGCAGATGATTCCAGGTGTTGAGTTACCTGCAATTGGCCTCAATGCCTCTGGGCCAGGGAGCAAGGCGGTGGTGTGGAGAAGGAGTGGGGGTGGGGGCGGTGGATGAAATCAGCCAGGCGTCCTTCTCCTAAATCTTCAGTTAACCACCTGCTGGTAAGAATCGGGCTCTGCTGCGATTCCCGCCTTGGTCGAATAGTCTGAGAAGGATGTTGAAAGACTGTCTTTTTCTCTTCTCTCCAACCCCCCCCCCCCCCCCTACCCAACTTGCTGCCCATGGAACTGTAACCCAACAAGACTCAACGCCCTCCCGGAGAGGAGGGGGCAACAGGTGACTCCAAAACAAACATGAGACATCAAGGGGCCGATTTGAGTGATCTCTAAGGGGCCTGTTCTGATGTGTTTCCTGGGGGCACTTGCCCTTTTACCCCTCCCGATAAAAATGGTGCTACTTTACAGTAGCGAGTTTGGTGTTGGGTTTCTTCTAATAATCAATTGCCCTCGTGCAAAGAACAAACGCCATCATGAATATGTAGCGAGGGAGCCGATCGCTTGCTTCAGTCGCACCATTGGGTGAGGTGTGCTGTCCTTTCAGAATCTAGACTTGTCCATCTCTCCACCCGGCAAACACAATTGCCGAATTTTAACTCTGCGCGCACAGAAAATACCAGGATAGATTGGATCCAGGTCTGTGCTGACCTCAGCCGGGACACAGGGCCGTGGTGACCCTGAGCTGGGAGCAGGGGCAGGGAGGAGAATTGGCCAGGGGTCCTGCTTCTGACCACTACCTGGTGCCTGCTGCTGGAACAGGGGTGTGAGGGGACATCGGGTGAGGACAAGGTCAGGCTCGGCTGCGATTTAGCCCACACAGGTGAGTAGCCTGCCAACCCCCTGAGAGCTGTATCCTGCCGAGGTAAGAGAATGACCGAAGCCCCTTGAACTCTACCCTGGGCAGTGCTGCAGTGACCGATTCCCCTAGAGCTCTACCCTAGGCAGTGACCGATACTCCCAGAGCTGGACCCTGGGCAGTGCCGCAGTGACCGATGCCCCTCGAGCTCTACCCTAGGCAGTGACCGATACACCCTGGGCAGTGCTGCAGTGACCGATTCCCCTAGAGCTGTACCCTGGGCATTAAACATGCCCTGGTAGTTGCTGCAGTGACTGTTGGCCTGTACCCTGGGCGGTGCTGTAGTGACCGATGCCCATACAGATATCCCCTGGTAGGTGCTGCAGTGACCGATGCCCCTTGGCCTGTACCCTGGGAGGTGCCGCAGTGACCGATGCCCATCCGGCTGTACCAGCGAGGAGCCAATGCATTGGAGAGAAGAGGAAACGAGCAGAGAAAAGGCAACAGTGCAGAGAGAGTCTTGGCACTGCTCTGATCGCCACCGATGATGTTGTATAATTGTTTGCCATCACCTTCCTTAAGACGGATGGGGAATGTATTGTGTATTGTGTTGATAGAAACCAATGTGCAATTTACAGTTACTTTTGTACAGATTGTGTATAGCACCTTTTGTGTTTAGTTTATTTTAAAAGTACCGTCTACCATTTTTCTTTTTAATACATTGATTAACCCCGGGGCTCTTAAAGGTGTCTCATGGTGGCTGGACCGTATTGTGGAGAAGTTTTGGGGAGGGGAGCATTCAGGTGTGGGTTTTTTTTTTGTCCCCCCCACCGCTTTCTCTTTTTGCACCACCCCCCCCCCCCCCCCCCCACAGTGAGTTGAACACTACAGAAAGTTGCCTTTCGAGACTGCCTTAACCGTGCGGAGTTGGAAGGATGCTGCTGTCGTCAGTACGCGCCCCCCTTTCCCCAACTCGAGGTGATTATTTGGCCACTCCGGACTTGAATTGTTGACTCGGGAATGGTCGAGCGGGCGAAGCTGGGTGACTGTGTGTCGGGGCGTGTGTTACCGGGCCACACACAGACCAGACAGGCCCGCGTTCAATCCTCGCTCTGTGCTGAGTTAGCTGATCTCAGCCGGGACAAGAGCTTGGGGTCAGAGAGGAGAGGAGCGATCTGCAGCTGGACTCTGTCACAAACATGGGAGGAGGAGGAGGAAATCAGTTAGGGTTCCTGCTGATGGTCAATATTCGGAGCCCACTGCTAGAAAGGACACACTGATAACGGGCGAGAAAGGGATAGGGCCTGGATGTGATGCCTCCCAAGGTCAAAATGCCAAAGTTCATCTGGTCTCGCAGGCGATGAATGGGCATTTTGGGTGAGGTGCCGTTTGGCGCCTTGGGAACCTGGACCCCAGCAACTTCAGGCAGGGCGGGAGGAGGGAGGAGGACCAAACAAAGATGTTGATTCAATTGGCTTCTTTTCCAAAAGTGCCGCAGTCGCTGTATTCCACTGAAGGTAGAAGATTGACTCGTAACATTGTGCTTCTGCAGCTGGCTGTCTTTCCCCCCCCCCCCCCCCCCCCCCGCCCTCCCCTGAACGGGCTCGCTGGTTGTTGGCCATGCCCAGGTTCGTAACGAGTGGCGTTTCTCCACAATACGACCCCACGCCCTCTCAAGCTCTTTCTTTTCCTCTCATATTTTTAAATTTTTTTTTGGGGTGCGAGTTCTCCTTTTATCACTTGACTGTGGCTTTGGTAGCAATTTGTGCTATTTTTCTACATTTTTCTTGTTTTGAAGTATTGTTCCGTGGATTATTTATGTAGTCTTTTTAAAAGCAAAAAAATGCATTCTTTAAGATATGTGGTTCTTGATTAAATTGCAGTTTAACATTCTCCCCACGTGCAAAGATTTCAAATATCAGCCTTTTTTTTTTTGAGCACTAACTTGAAACCCCAACCAGCTACCTGGGGCGCTTGACTCCATTTTAAACTTTCAAAGTGAATGATAACTGCGTTAGTAGGTCCAAACACTGAATAACAACCGGATCATTCCCACCTGCTCAGCATTGTGTTGCAGTCCAGACTCTAGTGCTTGTTTTCCGGGCAAACTTATGTTGTGCATTTATCTGGTCATCTGTCTTAACTTCGCTGAATTGTAAAATGCTGTTGTGTAGTATTTCACATTATAGACATATCTCCCAGAGAATGCTTTCCAATCTGGATGATTTACACAGAGTCTGCAGCACAGAAACAAGCCATTCGGCCCAACTGGTCTATACCGGTGTTTATGCTCCACACGAGCCTCCTCCCACCTCTCTTCATCTCACCCGATCAACATATCCTTCTATTCCTTTCTCCCTCATGTGTTTATCCGGCTTCCCCTTCAATGCATCTCTGCTATTCGCATCAACTACTCCTTGTGGGAGTGAGTTCCACATTCTCACCGCTCTCTGGGTAAAGGAAGTTTCTCCTGAATTCCCTATTGGATTTATTAGTGACCACCCCTATTTATGGCCCCTAGTTCTGGTCTCCCCCGCAAGTGGAAACGTCTTCTCTACGTCTACCCTATCAAACCCTTTCATCATTTTAAAGACCTCTATCAGGTCGCCCCTCAGCCTTCTCTTTAGAGAAAAGAGCCCCAGATCTGCTTTTAAAGATTAAAATATAAGCAGCTGTAGAGTTTCATCCAGACACGTGATTTCCCCCCCCCCCCCCCCCCCCCATTAAGGAGGTGAATTTCCCCCCCCCCCCCCCCCCCACACCCAGTCACTTTCCAAAATCACCCAACTATAACATATCTCTTTCCCAACCTCCGCTCCTGTGGGGATCCGACTTTGACCCATTGCCGAGAGTGATTTGTGGAGTGGCATCAACGAGCACGCTGAAACCCACAGTGTCACGAGGCTTGTTATCCCCGGTGTCGAGGAATCAAAGTACAATTAAAGACTAGAGCGACTCTTTGCCCGTGAGAGGTAGGCTGTCCAGAGGGTGTTTTGAAGAGGTTTATAAAATCGGTATGAAAGAGAAACCCAGACCCGTTTGATACAAGAGGTCGAGGGGGCACTCAGGATTGGCCTTGTGTTCCCAGGTATTCCTTTTGCCCTCAGTGAGAGAGTGAGTTAACACCAGTAGTGCAGGCCATTGATTTGGGGTCATTTGAGAGTCAGTCGGATGTTGTGACGGGGAAAGGGTGAGGTTATGTCCCGTTAATATTGCAAAACAGCCCAGAGTTAATGAATCATCTCTTCTGATAATTTGGCTCCTTCACATTGTCAAACTCAGTGACCCTTGACAAATCTCCCAATGTCATTCCGTGTCACTATTATACCAAAAAAAGCAGATGTATTTCACAGAATCATACAGCACAGAAGGAGGCCATTCGGCCCACCATGCCTATATCTTTGAAAGATCTGGCCAATTAGTCCCACTTACCTGTTCTATTCCCCCATAGCCCTGTCATTTTTTTTCCTTTTCAGGTATATATCCAGTTCCCTTTTGAAAGTTACTATTGAATACACTCAGTAGCATCCCCTCTGGCGACTTGTAAATGTGGTAGCGCAGTCTGGCTTACAAAATCAAGGTAACGTGGGCCCGTGAGCAGATTAAGTTCTTGGAACAGCCTTGTGTCGTCCTGGGGCTGTTGGAGAGGTTCCAAGCAGTTGTAGTTGGAAATGTTTTAAATTCAATTCTGTACTCTTTTATAAATATAACTGGAGCCAATTTGTGGAACTGATTATATCGTTAAAGCAATCAGAACCAAACACTCGAGCCAAATTCTTTATTTTAAAAAAATAGATACAGGTAGAAGTTACTGTTGCTGCTTTCTCTTGCAACCCCTTAATGGGCTCTGATATTTGAATGGTGATCCTGGCCCATTAAAGGATACATTTTGCACCCACGCTGCGGTTATAATTTAATGCATTCTGATCCTGACCTGATACCAGGGGGGGTAACGCAGTGGGACTCCCGGGAGGAAGGTCGTCTCTCTCCACGTTTGCCTTATAGTCAGTTTGGGACCTGATTTCAGACGGCACAGGTTTTGAGCTGTTGCAAACCTGAAACTGATCCCCACCAATGCTAACCCTGCAATGTTAAATGCAGCCTAAAATTGGTGGTGCCCTTTAATATAGCGGAAGGAGACGGTTAAAGGTTTGTACCAGAAAATCACTGGACCGTGACATCCCTGAGGGCAGGGACAGCTCTGGGCACACTGGTACTTTACAGTGCTTGCAAAGTCTTACTGATCAGCAGGGCTTCAGAGTTGATGTTGAGTGACTGGAGAAGCTGCTTGACTTTCCTGCGTGTCCTTTTTACTTTTGTGAAACACAGCTCTTCTGTTATTTAGGCTGAAATCACCGGCGGGTGAGCACAGGGAGCTGCGGTCCGATCGCAGCCCTCGTTGTAAGGTCTAAGCCTGCGTGTGAGGCTGGGGTTTGATACGATTCCTTGTCCGAGGGGGAACGGGGAGTCTCACTGCTGTAGCTCACTCGTTGCATAACCCGTTTCCCTAAAATTCTTTTGAGGCTAGCAACTGGAGCTTTATTATTTTATTTCAAATCCGTGGTTAAGTGGCTGTGTTGAGCATAAAAATGATTTCTCGCAATTGCATTGAGCAGCACAGAGAATATTAAACCCACAGAGTGCTGATTCGATCTGCCCTTCCCTATCCCCAGCTGCGCAGGCAGTGGCAGGCCACCACAGTATAGAATCATACAGCACAGAAGGAGGCCGTTCGGCCCATTGTGCCTGTGCTGGATCTTTGAAAAAGCTATCCAATTAGTCCCCCCCCCCCCCCAATAGCCTTGCAAATTTTCCTTTTTAAGTATTTATCCAAATCCCCTTTTTGAAAGTTACTATTGAATCTGCTTCCACCGCCCTTTCAAACCGTGCATTCCAGATCATAACATTTTTATGCAGAGAGTTGTTTTCTCCTCATCTCCCCCTCTGATTCTTTTGCCATTATTTAAATCTGTGTCCAGTAGAGACAGTAGTGCCCTTAATGTAGTGGAAGGAGTCCGAGACAGTTTCTCCCTATCAAAACCCAGTGTAGTAAATTAGACAAACTTTTATTGGAGGGGAAGAGAGGGAGGGGTGTAAAATTCCTACAACACATAGTTAGAAACTTACCAGATATTTATTTCCCCTGAAGTTCACTTGTTTTAAATCAAAATGACATTTGAAAGTTTGTGTTTTTTTTTAATTGAATCTATGCTTGAATGGGAGTTTTGTCCGTGTTACAAATGGATATGCACAGAATGCTGTGATGGTGAATGAAAATAAATGAATTTAAAAACTCCTGTTTTGTTTTTGCTTGTCGTATGCAATCCTACCCCTCTCTCCATTTCTCCCCCCCCCCCCCCCCCCCATGTTATTGTACATGTTCAGTACATGGGGTCGGGTACTTGTGTATGTGTCTGTACTAGATATTGAAAACCCATTTACTTCAGAGTGGAAAACCTGTAAATGTTCTCCTCTCTATCTGTGTATTTTCTATCTATCTATCTTTCATTTATGTAGCGCCTTACCGTGTCTCAGAAATGTCACCGATGTAGTGATCGTCATCTAAGCAGACGCCATTGTGTGCATAGCAAGGTATCACAAACAACAATGAGGTGAATTGACCAGCCAATATCTTGACAGTTGAGTGAGGAACGCTGGCCAAAGGGAGGCACCGACCAACAATGCAGCACTACCCCCGCCCCCCCCCAGGCGTGTAGGCGAGCGACAGCCTAGATTGTATGCTCAAGTCCCAGAGTGGGATTTGAACCCAAAACCATCTGGCTCAGAAGTGAGCGTGCTACCAACTGAGCCAAGCTAGACAGAAGTGCAAAGAGTTCTGACTGCAGTGATGATAATCTCAGCAAGATAGCTGCCTTATCACGAATACAGAGGCTCGTTTGAGTGCAGATTGTAACCACCCAGCTTCCTGGGCTCAATGAACACCTCTCCTATCGTTTCAGGGAAGCTCCTTTTAGTCCTCCTGGGTTTACGTTGAATTCACAGCACAGAAACTGGCCCAACTGGTCTATGCCGGTGTTTATGCTCCAAACGAGCCCCCTCCCTCCCTATTTCACCCAACCCTATCTGCATATCCTTCTATTCCTTTCTCCCTCATGTATTCATCTAGCTTCCCCTTAAAGGAATCTCGGCTATTTGCCTCAACCACTCCATGCAGTGTGCAAGTTCCACATTCTCACCGCTCTCTGAGTAAAGAGGTTTCTTCTGAATTCCCTATTGGATTTATTAGTGACTATCTTATATTTACGGCCCCTAGTTTTGGACTCCCCCACGAGTGGAAACATCGTCTCTACGTCTACCGCGTCGAACCCCTTCATAATTTTAAAAACCTCTATTAGGTCAGCCTTCTCTTTTATAGAGAAAAGAGCCCCAGCCTGTTCAATCTTTCCTGATAGCTATAACCTCTCAGTTCTGATATCATCCTTTTTGCACCTTCTCCAGTGCCTCTTTATCTGTTTTGTAATAGGGTGATCAGACCTGTACACAGTACTCTGAAGGGTTTAGTGTCTCTTAGAACCCAGTTCCCTCATGACGGCACTCACTTCCTCTGTATGTTTCCTTTTTGGAAGTGTTTCTAGATGAGCAGGGACCGTACACCCAACCGCCACTAGTGATGGGATTTAGAAATGAAGGAACTTGAATTTAGATAGCCCCTTTCACAACCTCAGGATGTCATAATGTAGAGAAACTTGGCAACCAAATTGTGCACAGCAAGGTCACACAAACAGCAATGAGATAAATGACTCAATAATCTGATGTTGGTTGAGGGATAAATATTGGCCAGGACACCCAGGGAGAACTTCCCCTGATCATCTTCGAATAGTGCCATGGGATCTCTTATGGCCACCCGAGAGGGCAGACGGGGACCTCAGTTTAACGGCACCTCCGACAGTGCAGCACCGGAGTGGCAGCGTTGATTTAAGTGCTCAAGTCTCGAGAGTGGGACTTGAACCCACGACCGATCTGAATCAGAGGCGAGAGTGCTACCACTGAACCTCAAGCTGACACTGAAAGTACCTCAAAACGCTCAAGATTAGACTTTAGGATCAAAATGAGAAGAATTACTGGAGCATTACTTACTATCAAAATGAAGCAATTTAAGAGCTAATGGAATGCTGATCTGCAGCAATTTATGCTGAGACTTTACAGTGTACTGACTCGACCAAACTTGCAGTTCAGTTTTGCTTGCCATTGTCATGAGAAGAGACTTGCAGTGGAGAGGATGTAGAAGAGAGACCAGAGTGATCCCCAGTGTAATGAAAGAGGCTCCCATTAGTAGAGGGAATGCCTTACGACAACAAGTCCCCAGAGCTCAGCACTGATGGTCAGAAGTATGTGAATGACCCAGTCTCCAGACAGTACAAGCTTTTCACTGAGTCGGTCAGCATGGTTTAAGACAGCAGCCATCCACCTCCATTTACAATGGATGGAGTAGTGTCCAATAAGGAAGAAAGACTTGCATTTATACAGCGCCTTTCATGACCCCAGGACGCCCCAAAGCGTTTCAGAGCCAATGAAGTACTTTTTCAAGTGTGGTCACTGTTGGAATGTGGGGAACTTGGCAGTCAATTTGTGGACAGCAAGCTCCCACCAACAGCAATGTGACAATGACCAGATAATCTGTTTTAGTGATATCAGTTGAGAGATAAATATTGGCCAGGACACCGGGGAGAACTCCACTGCTCTTCTTCGAAATGGTGCTGTGGGATCTTTTACATCCACCTGAGAGGGCAGACGGGGCCACAGTTTAAAGTCTCGGCCGAAAGACAACACCTCCAACAGTGCAGCACTCCCTCAGTACTGCACTGAAGTGTCAGCCAAGATTTGGGATTGTTACATCTTGTCTACCTATTACATTGGTAATCCACATTCTTAGCTTCATGAAATATGTCAGGGAATGCAAATTTTCATAAAATATGAAGGTGAATGTACTTTCTTGACAACCCAGTAATAAACAAATAAATAAAAATGTGTTTCCCAGACACCTGATGACTTGATTATTAAAGGCATACACAGGCCAGGCGGTGTGCTTGTATGTGTGTTGGGTGAAAACAGGATTAGACTTTAAAGTGATGCCCTCCAGAGTAGAACAGCCTGCTCAGATATTCGCTGCTTGAACAAGGTATCAGGGGGTGTCTGATGGCTGTGGACAGAAATCCTGCAGCAAAGGAGGATGAGGTAATTGGCAAGAGCCCTGGTTTATTACAGTGAAGGACGATGAGTGCCAATTCTTTTGCTCAAAAAGAAAAGCCTGTTCTACTAACTTCTTACTCAAGTGTGTGGAAATAGTTTGCACCATTGTCCATGAACCAGCACTCATCGGTAATAGCGATGCCAGCTGTCCACACAATTAAAGCCATTGATGTCCCAATATACAAACTATCAGCGAGAGCAAATGGATGAAAGCACTTGCTTTTCAAATGTCCAAGGCGACATTGAAACAAACACTGACTGCTATTTAATAGAATGATAGAAATTACAGCATACAAGGAGGCCAAATGGCCCATCATCCCTGAGCTGATGCAAGCTCTTCAACCACTGCGATCTCATTTCCCTGCCCTTTTTCTAAAACGTAAAGGAAACTATTGCTCCTCAGGTTCCAGAAGTGACTTTAGAAGTCTGCTAATGCTCGTAACTGACTATCCTTCACTGTTAGAACCCTTCGCCCCAGGGTAATGTCGATCTGTACTCCTCCCATGTAGATGAGCCAGGTTAATGTCTATCTGTACTCCCCATGTGGATGAGCCAGGTTAATGTCTATCTATACTCCCCATGTAGATGAGCCAGGTTAATGTCTATCTGTACTCCTCCCATGTAGATGAGCCAGGTTAATGTCTATCTGTACTCCTCCCATGTAGATGAGCCAGGTTAATGTCTATCTATACTCCCCATGTAGATGAGCCAGGTTAATGTCTATCTGTACTCCTCCCATGTAGATGAGCCAGGTTAATGTCTATCTGTACTCCCCATGTTGATGAGCCAGGTTAATGTCTATCTGTACACCCCATTTAGATGAGCCGTTTAATGTCTATCTGTACTCCCCGTGTAGATGAGCCAGGTTAATGTCTATCTGTACTCCTCCCATGTGGATGAGCCAGGTTAATGACGATCTGTACTCCTCATTTAGATGAGCCAGGTTAATGTCTATCTGTACTCCCCATGCAGATGAGCCGTTTAATGTCTATCCGTACTCCCCGTGTAGATGAGCCAGGTTAATGTCTATCTGTACTCCCAATGTAGATGAGCCAGGTTAATGTCTATCTGTACTCCTCCCATGTAGATGAGCCAGGTTAATGTCTATCTGTACTCCTCCCATGTAGATGAGCCAGGTTAATGTCTATCTGTGCTCCCCATGTGGATGAGCCAGGTTAATGTCTATCTGTACTCCTCCCATGTAGATGAGCCAGGTTAATGTCTATCTGTACTCCTCCCATGTAGATGAGCCAGGTTAATCTCCATCTGTACTCCCCATGTAGATGAGCCAGTTTAATGTCTATCTGTACTCGTCCCATGTAGATGAGCCAGGTTAATGTCTATCTGTACTCCTCCCATGTAGATGAGCCAGGTTAATGTCTATCTGTACTCCCCATTTAGATGAGCCAGGTTAATGTCTATCTGTACTCCTCCCATGTAGATGAGCCAGGTTAATGTCTATCTGTACTCCCCATGCAGATGAGCCGTTTAATGTCCATCGGTACTCCCCGTGTAGATGAGCCAGGTTAATGTCTATCTGTACTCCTCCCATGTGGATGAGCCAGGTTAATGGCTATCTGTACTCCTCATTTAGATGAGCCAGGTTAATGTCTATCTGTACTCCCCATGCAGATGAGCCAGGTTAATGTCTATCTGTACTCCCCTTGTAGACGAGCCAGGTTAATGTCTATCTGTACTCCCCATGTGGATGAGCCAGGTTAATGTCTATCTGTACTCCACATTTAGATGAGCCAGGTTAATGACTATCTGTACTCCTCCCATGTAGATGAGCCAGGTTAATGTCTATCTGTACTCCTCCCATGTAGATGAGCCAGGTTAATGTCTATCTGTACTCCTCCCATGTAGATGAGCCAGGTTAATGTCTATCTGTACTCCTCCCATTTAGATGAGCCAGGTTAATGTCTATCTGTACTCCCCATGTAGATGAGCCAGGTTAATGTCTATCTGTACTCCTCCCATGTAGATGAGCCAGGTTAATGTCTATCTGTACTCCTCCCATGTAGATGAGCCAGGTTAATGTCTATCTGTACTCCTCCCATGTAGATGAGCCAGGTTAATGTCTATCTGTACACCGACATACAGTTTTGGTGACAATACTTAAGTATAGGAACAGGAGAATAGACAGGATGAATGCGTGGCTGCAGGGATGGTGTAGGAGGGAGGGATTTAGATTCCTGGGACATTGGGACCGGTTCTGGGGAAGGTGGGACCTGTACAAGCGGGACGGGTTACACCCGAGCAGGACCGGGACCAATGTCCTCGCGGGGGTGTTTGCTAGTGCTGTTGGGGAAGGTTTAAACTAGAGTGGCAGGGGGATGGGAACCTGAGCGGGAAGACAGAAGGGAATAAAGTTGAGAGCAGCAAGAGAGGGGAAGACCCAGGGTAAATCTACAATACAAATAGTACAAACAGTTGTTCAAGAACAAGTGAAAGGGAAAAGCGTGGAGCAGCGGAAAGAAAGTGTACTTTAGACACGACAGATAAAATAAGAACTAGAAGGCGTAAGGCGATGAACCCAGCATCAAAGCTGTGGCAGGGGGTTGGGAACCTGAGCAGGGAGACAGAGGAAAGCGTGTCAGGAAGGGACAGAAGGTATGGAGTAAAAGGTAAAGTGTTAAAAAAGGAAAAAGCAGGAACTAAGTGCCACAAAACATATTTGAAAGTTCTTTATCTGAATGCACGTAGCATTCGTAACAAAATGGACGAGTTAACGGCACAAATAACGACGTATGGGTATGATCTTGTGGCCATTACAGAAACATGGCTGCAGGGTGACAACGACTGGGAATTAAATATGCCAGGGTATTTAACAATCAGGAAGGATAGGCAAGAAGGAAGGGGAGGTGGGGTGGCTATGTTAATAAAGGAAGGAATCACTGTAATACAGAGAAATGATATTGGGACAAAGGATCAGGATAATGAAACAGTTTGGGTAGCGATAAGGAATAATAAGGGGAAAAAAACACTAGTGGGCGTAGTATATAGGCCTCCTAATAGTTGCAACTCTGCTGGAAGAAGTATTAATCAGGAAATAGTCGGGGCATGTAATAAGGGAACAGCTATAATTATGGGGGATTTTAACTATCATATTAACTGGACAAATCAAATTAGGCAGGGCAGCCTTGAGGAAGAGTTTATTGAGTGTATTAGGGATGGATTTCTTGAGCAGTATGTAACTGATCCTACAAGGGGGCAAGCAACCTTGGACCTGGTCCTGTGTAATGAGCGAGGATTAATTAATAATGTCCTAGTTAAGGATCCCCTTGGAATGAGTGACCATAACATGGTTACATTCCATATCCAATGAGAGGGTGAGAAGGTTGATTCTCAAACAAGCGTACTGAGCTTGAATAAAGGAGACTATGATGGTATGAGAGCGGAATTGATTAAAGTGGACTGGAAAAATAGATTAAAGGGTAAGACAGTACATGAGCAGTGGTGTTCATTTAAGGAGTTATTTTACAACTTTCAAAAAAATATATATTCCACTGAGGAAAAAAGGGTGTAAAAGAAATGACAGCCATCCGTGGCTAAGTAAAGAAATTAAGGATAGTATCCGACTAAAAAGAAGGACATTTTAGGTAGCCAAACTTAGTGGGAGGATAGAAGATTGGGAAGTCTTCAAAAGACAGCAAAAAGTAACTAAAGGATTGATTAAGAAAGGGAAGATAGATTATGAAAATAAATTAGCAAAAAATATAAAAACAGATAGCAAGAGTTTCTGCAGTTATATAAAAAGAAAAAGGGTGGCTAAGGCAAACGTAGGTCCCTTAGAGGATGAGACCGGGAAATTAATGATGGGAAACATGGAGATGGCAAAAATGCTGAACAAATATTTTGTTTCAGTCTTTACGGTAGAGGACACTAAGAATATCCCAACACTGGACAAACAGGGGGCTCTAGGGGGGGAGGAGCTAAATATGATTAAAATCACTAAGGAATTGGTACTCAGTAAATTAATGGGACTCAAGGCGGATAAATCCCCTGGACCTGATGGCTTACATCCGAGGGTCTTGAGGGAAGTGGCAGTAGGGATTGTAGATGCTTTGGTAATAATTTTCCAAAATTCTCTGGACTCGGCAAAGGTCCTGGCAGATTGGAAAACTGCTAATGTAACACCGTTATTTCAAAAGGGTAGTAGGCAGAAGGCTGGAAATTATAGACCAGTTAGCCTAACATCTGTGGTGGGTAAAATCTTGGAGTCTATTATTAAGGAGACAGTAGCGGAACATTTGGATAAACATAATTTAATAGGACAAAGTCAGCATGGCTTTACGAAGGCGAAGTCATGTCTGACAAATTTGCTTGAGTACTTTGAGGACATAACGTACAGGGTGGATAAAGGGGAACCAGTGGACGTAGTGTATTTAGACTTTCAGAAGGCATTCGACAAGGTGCCACATAAAAGATTATTGCTCAAGATAAAGAATCACTGGATTGGGGGTAATATTCTGGCATGGGTGGAGGATTGGTTATCTAACAGGAAGCAGAGAGTTGGGATAAATGGTTCATTCTCGGACTGGCAACCAGTAGCCAGTGGTGTTCCGCAGGGGTCGGTGCTGGGTCCCCAACTCTTTACAATCTATATTAACGATTTGGAGGAGGGGACCGAGTGTAACATATCAAAGTTTGCAGATGATACAAAGATGGGAGGGAATGTAGAGAGTGAGGAGGACATAAAAAACCTACAAGGGGATATAGACGGGCTGGGTGAGTGGGCGGAGATTTGGCAGATGCAATACAATATTGGAAAATGTGAGGTTATGCACTTTGGCAGGAAAAAGCAGAGAGCAAGTTATTATCTTAAAGGGGAGAAACTGGAAAGTACTGCAGTACAAAGGGATCTGGGGGTCCTAGTGCAAGAAAATCAAAAAGTTAGTATGCAGGTGCAGCAGGTGATCAAGAAGGCCAACGGAATGTTGGCTTTTATTGCTCGGGGGATAGAATATAAAAACAGGGAGGTATTGCTGCAGTTATATAAGGTATTGGTGAGACCGCACCTGGAATACTGCATACAGTTTTGGTGTCCATACTTAAGAAAAGACATACTTGCTCTCGAGGCAGTACAAAGAAGGTTCACTCAGTTAATGTCTATCTGTGCACCTGCCATGCAGATGAGCCAAGTTAATGTCTATCTGTACTCCTCCCATGTAGATGAGCCAGGTTAATGTCTATCTGTATTCCCCATGTAGATGAGCCAGGTTAATGTCTATCTGTACTCCCCATGTAGATGAGCCAGGTTAATGTCTATCTGTACTCCCCATGTAGATGAGCCAGGTTAATGTCTATCTGTATTCCCCATGTAGATGAGCCAGGTTAATGTCTATCTGTACTCCTCCCATGTAGATGAGCAGGTTAATATTTCTCTGTACACCTCCCATGTAGATGAGCCAGGTTTATGTCGATCTGTACTCCTCCCATGTAGATGAGACAGGTTAATGTCTATCTGCACTCCCATGTAGATGAGCCAGGTTAATGTCTATCTGCACTCCCATGTAGATGAGCCAGGTTAATGTCTATCTGTGCTCCCCATGTAGATAAGCCAGGTTAATGTCTATCTGTACTCCCCATGTAGATCAGCCAGGATAATGTCTATCATTACTCCCCATGTAGATGAGCCAGGTTAATGTCCATCTGTACTCCCCATGCAGATGAGCCAGGTTAATGTCTATCTGTACTCCCCATGTAGATGAGCCAGGTTAATGTCTATCTGTACTCCCCATGTAGATCAGCCAGGATAATGTCTATCATTACTCCCCATGTAGATGAGCCAGGTTAATGTCCATCTGTACTCCCCATGCAGATGAGCCAGGTTAATGTCTATCTGTACTCCCCATGTAGATGAGCCAGGTTAATGTCTATCTGTACTCCCCATGTAGATCAGCCAGGATAATGTCTATCATTACTCCCCATGTAGATGAGCCAGGTTAATGTCCATCTGTACTCCCCATGCAGATGAGCCAGGTTAATGTCTATCTGTACTCCCCATGTAGATGAGCCAAGTTAATGTCTATCTGTACTACCCCCATGTAGATCAGCCAGGTTAATGTCGATCTGTACTCCTCCCATGAAGATGAGCCAGGTTAATGTCTATCTGTATTCCCCATGTAGATGAGCCAGGTTAATGTCTATCTGTACTCCTCCCATGTAGATGAGCAGGTTAATATTTCTCTGTACACCTCCCATGTAGATGAGCCAGGTTTATGTCGATCTGTACTCCTCCCATGTAGATGAGCCAGGTTAATGTCTATCTGCACTCCCATGTAGATGAGCCAGGTTAATGTCTATCTGCACTCCCATGTAGATGAGCCAGGTTAATGTCTATCTGTACTCCCCATGTAGATAAGCCAGGTTAATGTCTATCTGTACTCCCCATGTAGATCAGCCAGGATAATGTCTATCATTACTCCCCATGTAGATGAGCCAGGTTAATGTCCATCTGTACTCCCCATGCAGATGAGCCAGGTTAATGTCTATCTGTACTCCCCATGTAGATGAGCCAGGTTAATGTCTATCTGTACTCCACATGTAGATCAGCCAGGATAATGTCTATCATTACTCCCCATGTAGATGAGCCAGGTTAATGTCCATCTGTACTCCCCATGCAGATGAGCCAGGTTAATGTCTATCTGTACTCCCCATGTAGATGAGCCAGGTTAATGTCCATCTGTACTCCCCATGCAGATGAGCCAGGTTAATGTCTATCTGTACTCCCCATGTAGATGAGCCAGGTTAATGTCCATCTGTACTCCCCATGCAGATGAGCCAGGTTAATGTCTATCTGTACTCCCCATGTAGATGAGCCAAGTTAATGTCTATCTGTACTACCCCCATGTAGATGAGCCAGGTTAATGTCGATCTGTACTCTCCATGTAGATGAGCCAGGTTAATGTCTATCTGTACTCCTCCCATGTCGATCAGCCAGGTTAATGTCTATCTGTACTCCTCCCATGTAGATGAGCCAGGTTAATGTCTATCTGTACTCCTCCCATGTTGATCAGCCAGGTTAATGTCTATCTGTACTCCTCCCATGTAGATGAGCCAGGTTAATGTCTATCTGCACACCTCCCATGTGAAGGGATTCGCAAAATTTCACATGTTCACCCCCCGCCCCCCCGAAGATTTATTGGAGTTTTTTAAGAAACCCTGGTGTGACTGTGTTTTAAAAAATCCAGGGTCTTTCAAAATGGCTGCGGTCAGACACATGGCCTAAAAGCCTTCAGCATTCTCTAACAGCTTGGCAGGCTTCGTGTTTCAGACAGGTTTCTTTGAACAATGCAGTTGCATTCAAGCCCTGAGGCAAGCCATCAACATGGCCGGCCTACACATCAAAATTCAAGCAGGAGAAATCCCAGGACTAAAGGTGAACCATCAAGGAACATTCGGAACAATGGAAAACAGTTATGGAACAGATCAGTACAGGAACCGGCCATTTATGTAAACGGGCCAGAGATCGGGACCCCTTTTGTCGTACGTTTTCAGCCCGAATCGGACAATGGAGCAAACTGATGAGGCGCGAAAATAACCTGTTACCGGGAGGGTATAACTGGGGCTTCCCAGTATCTCTCTCTCTCTCTTCTTTCTTCGCCTCTTGGCCCTGTCCTGTCTGCTTGCTAGCAACTAAGAAGGAAGGCCATCCAGTAAACCTCGCAACCACATGTCGACGGCAGCAGCAGGTTAAAACAGGGGCCAGGCCTTTTCATCTGTTTCACCGGTGAGCATTAATTTTCTGGCCGCCACAAGACAACCTAGCTAGGTGTAAGGGTGGGGGTTAAAGGGGTATTGCTAAAATTGTGATTTTAGAATTTTCCCTCGATGTGTCCGTTTCTTCCACCCCATCAAGTGTAAGACTGTATTGCATCCATAGCGATTTTCTTTTTATCTTCTGTATAATACTGTTTACCTTGTAGTTTTAGTTTTCTTATTAATAAACATTGGTTTTCCTTGTACCAATCCACTGGTCTGTTCGTCTGTCTTTGTTACCGCCCGATAGGTCCTCAGCTCAGAATCAGGAAGGGGAAAGCGATTCGCAACCGTACAGCAGGCAGGGCAGCTCAGGAAAACATAACTGGCTGACCGATAAATGCCCGAGAAACAGTAAAAACCCCTTACAGAAATGGCGAGTCAGGCAGGAGCTGAGGCGAAAGTGCGTAACAAGGCAGACAGTGGTGCGGAGGAGGAATCCGCAATGGAGGAAAGGTTGTCTGCCTATGTGTGCGGCAAGGTAAATCTCGCAAAAAAGTGGGTGGGCGATATGTTGAAGGCCGAGCGTCCCATAGATGCAGCCATCCAATGGACAGCAAGTAAACAGTATAAGAAAGGTATTGAGAAGGCAGTCTGGCTCTTGTGTTTTAAAAAGCAGGTCTTGGTACAGGACCGTGCTGTAGCAGCGCGAGCAGCCAAGATTAAGCAGTTGACCCGAGAGCTGCAGGAAAAGACAGCAGCGGAAGAGAAAGGGGTAGCGGCGCTCCAGGCAATAAGCCAAGAAAGGGCGCAGATGGCAAGGGACCACCAGGCAAAGGTAGAGCGCCTGGAATACCAGATCGCTGAGCTCAAAAGTAGCGCTAGAGGTAGAATGGAACACCTGGAATACCAGGTCAGAGAGGCGAGAGGCAGTGAGGTTATGTTAATGGATAAGATTCACAGCCTCACGCAAGAATTAAAGAGCAGGAGGAGAAAGTAGGCGAGGTAAAGGCAGTATATAAGCTGGCCTGCGCCCAGGGGTTTGAAGACGCAGATCATGGCCCCTGCAGGCAAGAAATAGAACGTTTGAGCATAGCCTTAGCGAGGACTTCATCGTGGGCCACGGGATCCTCGTGGATCTCCGCAACCATTGCCTTTGGGGAGCCGACACGGGTGAGGAGAATGGCGTGGGAGTTATCCCAGGAAAAGAAGGGAAGGGAACCCTGTGTACTGTGAAGCCGAAAGGAGGTTATGACCTCGAGCTCATGGTGGAGGGTGTCCCGGAGGAATTGAAAGCAGTCGTGCAGGCTCGCATGGCTGCGTTCGCCATGCACAAACACGACTGCGGGAGGGTCACTGGGTTTGAGGTCAGGGAAGACGGAGACCCCATGGCCCGGCCCCAGAAGCAGTATAACTTTCCTAGAGAAGCAGAGCCCGATATGGAGATGGCCATATCCTCGTTGGTGCAGCAGGGAGTTCTGAGGCCCATAGCCACTCATGTTAATTCTCCGCTTTGGCCGGTCAAGAAACCCCACAGTGGCAGCAGTTGCTGACCTCACCGGAAGCATTCCAGCATCCGCGACTACGTTCACGGTGCTGGATATTTCGAATGGGTTTTGGTCGATCCTCTTAAGGAGGGAAGACCAGTATAAGTTCGCTTTTACTTTTAAAGGGCAACAGTATACTTGGAACTGTTTGCCGCAAGGTTTTCATAACAGCCCCAGCATCTTTCACCAGTGCATGGCGAGTAGTTTAAAGGAATTTAGCCAGCCCACCCAATTGGTGCAGTATGTAGACGACCTGCTCTTGTTTACCGACTCAGTCGGGGAGCATGGCCCGCTACTGGCCGAATTGCTGGATTCAAGGTCAACCCGAAGAAGACGCAGATCGGCCGCCGGGAAGTTAAATTCCTGGGCCTGACCGTCCGCGCAGGGGAACGAGCCATAGACAAGGCTAGGAGGGAAGCGGTCCAAGAGCTACCGGTCCCCAGTACTGCGGAGGCGAAAAAGCAGGCAGCTGGGATCCAACCCGAGGTTAGAAATCCCCAGCTCCCAGCAGGTCCCAGCTCACAGGCAGCACACGCAGGCGCAGTCACGTGCGTCAGGGGAGGAGTCACCCAGACCCCTGTCCAAACCATTCCCCCTCTCTTCTGGGACTCAGGTGGGGAGGAGGAGGAGCCCGAGGCAGGTAGCCCCGCCCCCGACCCAGGTTTTGAACCTGGAGAGGAAGACTCTCAGCCACCGGCAGCAAACAGCAAGGGGTTGCCTGTCCCCAGCTCAGACTTGGGAAGGGAGGAGCCACAGGGGAAAAGCCCCCAGCCAGCGAGGACTGCGACCCACAGCAAGGGTCCGCTTGCCAGGGTAGCCCCACCAACAGCACTTCCTAGGAGGTCCCCTCGGACACCCCAGCCTAGGAAGACATGGTCGCCAGCTCCCCAGTTTAAAAGGGCTACCTCCCGCATTAAAGTTAAGTCGAAAGACAAAGGTCCTCAGCCAGCAGTCGCGGGCTGTGAGGGACCGGAAGTAAAGGTCAGTACAGCCATGCCGCAGGGAGCAGCCTGCAGCAGTCCTGACAGAATTTGAGCGGCGGATGTATATAACTTTAGCAGTTAAGTTTGTAGTTTTAAGTTAAGATGTATAGGTTTATTATAAGGTGTGGAACCGTAATGTAATTTTAAGATGGAACCGTTCCAGTGTTGTCTACGTGAGCCGAGGTCCAGGGACCCGCTCACACTTCACCCGAGCCAGGCAGCCTATAGGGAGCCCGGCCAGATGTTCTTTATCTTTTACAGGGAATGTTCGGAGGCGTGATCCTGCTCGCCCTGTCTGGGCTGAGCCTCGCGAGAAGGGGCGACACCGAGGACCACCACATCTTCGGATGCTCCGGAAAAACGGCGCCCCTCGCCCACGATGGGAGTGGCCTACGCGAGGCGGATGAAATCACCTTGTACACTCACGAGGGGAGCTGGCCCGGATGGCTGGGGTCAAATTCGACCCAGTACTCGAGCCAGACCGGTTTTTCATACAGGGAGACCTCTCTCCAGTGCCCGAGGATACGAATTGTCACCCCAAGGATTAGCGTCACCGTGGGAAAAGGAATATGTTTGTCATGTAAAGGCAACGTTCCCCAGGATAGGTGGTGGTGGCTTAGAAAATTAAGTAAGGATATGGGGAACCCCAGGGTAGAGTGGGAAAGGTTAGGGAATAACACCCACAGGACCATCACAGGGACCCAGGGAGGGTTAAGTGTGTGCTGGGACAAATGGTGGGAACCGGATCAGGGGATCTATGTCTGTATGTGGGGTTCAGAGAAGGTCTGCCCCACAGGCATTTCCATCATTTTCCACAGCCAGTGGCAAGATGACGGGAGGGGGATGGACTGGGAATCGCGCCTGGGCACATGCGCGATCCCATACTCCCCAATCTCGGTTAATGCCACTGAATTAGTAACCCGCCCCCGACAGCCCCTGCCCACAACTGTGACGTCACGTATGATAGTAGAGGGATGCCCCGCCACCACCAAGGGACCAGGGAACGGCTTGGTGCTAGTACCTACAGACCAGGCACTGTATCAAGGGGTGCACTACACGGTAGCCTCCGTGATTTTGAACCTCACCGAGGTACACCTACCCGCCTGGTGCCCCACAGAGACCGCGCAGTTGTATCAAGCCCTCTTAAAAGAGATGTTCCGTAAATTTTATCAGTTTGATTTTTCAGACGTTGACAGAACCAGACTATACACCCACGAGCTTTTGGACGGGATTGGGAGACAAAGAAGGGGTGTTTTTAACGATGTCTTAACTGGTTTTAACACGGGGTCTTCTGTCATCAACAGCTTAGATGACATTGAGCTGCAGACCCAGATTAATGGTTTAAAAACGCAATTAAAAAAATTATTAATCGATGCGAATAAGGTGGTGGGTTCGGAACTGCACGAAGATCAGGCCATGACTCTCCACTTAAAGGAGATCATAGCGGAGCTGGAAAAGCTTGCAAAGACGGTGAATGCGCTCATTAGGGAGGGTCGGAATGCATCAGACCAGGCAGCGCAGAATGAAGTGTGCGTGCTGTATGGGGCATGGTTGCTGGGCGAGGCCTGGAGGATTTAAAGCAAGGTTTAGTCCCCTCCTGGATCAGCAACAAACACCTCGCAGCCCTCCACCCTTTTGAGAATACATTAAGTCCGTGCCAGCTCCGCCTAGCTTCTGAGGCCTAACCAGTCCCAGTGGACTGTGGGCGTTCCAACCACACCATCATAGGGATAGTTGTAAGGATGCCAGTCATGGGCGGGACGGCCCGACCCGTGCCGGTGTACAGGGTGGAGAACATTGGTGTCATTCAGGGGGGTGCACACGTTCGTTTCACAGCGGTCCCGCCCTACGTCAGAAAGTGGGAGCACGCTATGACCTCTGGGGGTGCCAGAGCCGGGGATCACACATAATCCTGTGTCCCCAGCACTTGAACGCCTATTCAAAACCGCAGTGCGGGTTCAGAGCTGCTGACGCGAAGCCTATAAACTGCACCATGGAAGCCATGGCACAAGGCCATGTTCTCCCACAGATGGCGTATACAGGAGGTGGCACATATTGCGTCACCACAGCAGCGTCTCACTACCAGCATGGTCAGCACAGCTGGTGCACGGTGAGTGACAGCAGTTTCTGCTTTAAACCCAAGGCAGAAGTTCAAGTGGCGCAGATACGAATTGTCCCCATCCCTGAACCATCCACTGTTCACCTCACTGTGTAAGAGAATTTCACCAACCTCCAAAAGTATGTAGCCCACTTCGGCTACCAGATCCCCCCTCTCCCAGAACACCTCGTTAAATTATTAAAAGCAGTAGGGGTGTCCCAAAAACACTTATACACGCTGGAACAGAAGACTGTCCAGATAGGGGCCGATATTCTGAGTATTACGACCCCACCCGGGTGGGACATCTTTGAGAATATAGAGGTCCCCTCCTGGATTCGTCTGGCATCACACGTGCCAGTAATCTGTCAGCTCGGGATCGTCCTCTACCTGGTTTGCGTCCAGTGTAGGAATAGGGGTCTCGAGGTAGTAGTTAGAACCCAAAGGGTATGGAAGGACCAGTATGCTCGGGTAGACGAAACATCCGCGTGAGTTCGGGGACGCATCCCTTGCGAGCGATGGCAGCCTGTTTCATTATTTTAATAAAGATGGTCCCTTCCGTTTGTTGTTTTCAATAAAGTAAGTTTTCGTTTTGATGTTGTATTGAATAAAGATTGTTCATCGTTGTGTTGTATAGTATGCGAAATACTGTTTCATCCCAAGTGGTGCAGGGGTATTTGGACCCCTCCGTGCTGGGATTGTTGTAATTCAACCTTGTTTTCTATCTGAATGCCTGCCATACACTGGGGTTCTCTCCAAGTAAGGGAATGTATGTGTCGAGGG
Source organism: Heptranchias perlo (assembly GCF_035084215.1). Taxonomy (NCBI): domain Eukaryota; kingdom Metazoa; phylum Chordata; class Chondrichthyes; order Hexanchiformes; family Hexanchidae; genus Heptranchias; species Heptranchias perlo. The sequence goes on along the minus strand of NC_090344.1, from coordinate 34,761,888 downwards.
ATTAGGGATAGGTAAATAAAGGGGAGGGTTGTTTGCGACGGTCAGAAATTTTGCTCACCTTGCATGGACACTTCAAGCAAGTTTAAGTATCCACAGGGGGGAGTGAAGGGATTCGCAAAATTTCACATGTTCCCCCCACCCTGAAGATTTATTGGAGTTATTAAAGAAACCCTGGTGTGACTGTGTTTTAAAAATCCAGGGTCTTTCAAAATGGCTGCGGTCAGACACATGGCCTAAAAGCCTTCAGCATTCTCTAACAGCTTGGCAGGCTTCGTGTTTCAGACAGGTTTCTTTGAACAATGCAGTTGCATTCAAGCCCTGAGGCAAGCCATCAACATGGCCGGCCTACACATCAAAATTCAAGCAGGAGAAATCCCAGGACTAAAGGTGAACCATCAAGGAACATTCGGAACAATGGAAAACAGTTATGGAACAGATCAGTACAGGAACCGGCCATTTATGTAAACGGGCCAGAGATCGGGACCCCTTTTGTCTTACGTTTTCAGCCCGAATCGGACAATGGAGCAAACTGGTGAGGCGCGAAAATAACCTGTTACCGGGAAGGTATAACTGGGGCTTCCCAGTATCTCTCTCTCTCTCTTCTTTCTTCGCCTCTTGGCCCTGTCCTGTCTGCTTGCTAGCAACTAAGAAGGAAGGCCATCCAGTAAACCTCGCAACCACATGTCGACGGCAGCAGCAGGTTAAAACAGGGGCCAGGCCTTTTCATCTGTTTCACCGGTGAGCATTAATTTTCTGGCCGCCACAAGACAACCTAGCTAGGTGTAAGGGTGGGGGTTAAAGGGGTATTGCTAAAATTGTGATTTTAGAATTTTCCCTCGATGTGTCCGTTTCTTCCACCCCATCAAGTGTAAGACTGTATTGCATCCATAGCGATTTTCTTTTTATCTTCTGTATAATACTGTTTACCTTGTAGTTTTAGTTTTCTTATTAATAAACATTGGTTTTCCTTGTACCAATCCACTGGTCTGTTCGTCTGTCTTTGTTAGCGCCCGATAAGTCCTCAGCTCAGAATCAGGAAGGGGAAAGCAATTCGCAACCGCACTGCGGGCAGGGCAGCTCAGGAAAAACATAACTGGCTGACCGATAAATGCCCGAGAAACAGTAAAAACCCCGTACACATGTAGATGAGTCAGGTTTATGTTTATTTGTTCACCACCCATGTAGATGAGCCAGGTTAATGTCGATCTGTACACCTCCCATGTAGATGAGCCAGGTTAATGTCTATTTGTACTCGTCCCATGTAGATGAGCCAGGTTAATTTCGATCTGTACACCTCCCATGCAGATGAGCCAGATTAATGTCTATCTGTACTCCCATGTAGATGAGCCAGATTAATGTCTATCTGTACTCCTCCCAAGCAGATGAGCCAGGTTAATATTTCTCTGTACACCTCCCATGCAGATGAGCCAGGTTAATGTCTATCTGTACTCCCATATAGATGAGCCAGGTTAATGTCTATCTGTACTCCCCATGTAGATGAGCCAGGTTAATGACAATCTGTACTCCTCCCATGTAGATGAGCCAGGTTAATATTTCTCTGTACACCTCCCATGTAGATGAGCCAGGTTTATGTCGATCTGTACTCCTCCCATGTAGATGAGCCAGGTTAATGTCTATCTGTACTCCCCATGTAGATCAGCCAGGTTAATGTCTATCTGTACACCTCCCATGTAGATGAGACACGTTTATGTCGATCTGTACTCCTCCCATGTAGATGAGCCAGGTTAATGTCTATCTGTACTCCCCATGTAGATCAGCCAGGTTAATGTCTATCTGTACTCCCCATGTAGATCAGCCAGGCTAATGTCTATCTGTACTCCCCATTTAGATGAGCCAGGTTAATGTCTATCTGTACTCCCCATGTTGATGAGCCCGGTTAATGTCCATCTGTACTCCCCATGTGGATGAGCCAGGTTAATGTCTATCTGTACACCCCATGTGGATGAGTCAGGTTAATGTCTATCTGTACTCCCCATGTAGATGAGCCAGGTTAATGTCTATCTGTACTCCCCATGTGGATGAGTCAGGTTAATGTCTATCTGTACTCCCCATACAGATGAGCCAGGTTAATGTCTATCTGTACTCCCCATGTGGATGAGTCAGGTTAATGTCCATCTGTACTCCCATTGCAGATGAGCCAGGTTAATGTCTATCTGTACTCCCCATGTAGATGAGCCAGGTTTATGTCTATCTGTACTCCTCCCGTGTCGATGAGCCAGGTTAATATCTATCTGTACTCCCAATGTAGATGAGCCAGGTTAATGTCTATCTGTACTCCCCATTTAGATGAGCCAGGTTAATGTCTATCTGTACTCCTCCCATGAAGATGAGCCAGGTTAATGTCTATCTGTACTCCCCATGTAGATGAGCCAGGTTAATGTCTATCTTTACTTCCCATGTAGATGAGCCAGGTTAATGTCTATCTGTACCCCCCATGTAGATGAGCCAGGTTAATGTCTATCTGTACACCTCCCATGTAGATCACCCAGGTAAATGTCCATCTGTGCTCCTCCCATGTAGATGAGTCAGGTTAATGTCTATCTGTACTCCACCCATGTAGATGAGCCAGGTAAATGTCTATCTGTACACCTCCCATGTAGATGAGCCAAGTAAATGTCTATCTGTACGCCCCATGTGGATGAGTCAGGTTAATGTCTATCTGTACTCCCATTGCAGATGAGCCAGGTTAATGTCCATCTGTACTCCCCATGTGGATGAGTCAGGTTAATGTCTATCTGTACTCCCCATGTAGATGAGCCAGGTTTATGTCTATCTGTACTCCTCCCATGTCGATGAGCCAGGTTAATATCTATCTGTACACCCAATGTAGATAAGCCAGGTTAATGTCTATCTGTACTCCCCATGTGGATGAGTCAGGTTAATGTCTATCTGTACACCTCCCATGTAGATGAGCCAGGTTTATGTCGATCTGTACTCCTCCCATGTAGATGAGCCAGGATAATGTCTATCTGCACTCCCATGTAGATGAGCCAGGTTAATGTCTATCTGCACTCCCATGTAGATGAGCCAGGTTAATGTCTATCTGTACTCCCCATGTAGATCAGTCAGGTTAATGTCTATCTGTACACCTCCCATGTAGATGAGCCAGGTTTATGTCGATCTGTACTCCTCCCATGTAGATGCGCCAGGTTAATGTCTATCTGTACTCCCCATGTAGATCAGCCAGGTTAATGTCTATCTGTACACCTCCCATGTAGATGAGCCAGGTTAATGTCTATCTATACTCCTCCCATGTAGATGAGCCAGGTTAATGTCTATCTGTACTCCCCATGTAGATCAGCCAGGCTAATGTCTATCTGTACTCCCCATTTAGATGAGCCAGGTTAATGTCTATCTGTACTCCCCATGTAGATGAGCCAGGTTAATGTCTATCTGTACTCCCCATGTGGATGAGCCAGGTTTATGTCGATCTGTACTCCTCCCATGTGGATGAGCCAGGTTAATGTCGATCTGTACTCCTCCCATGTAGATGAGCCAGGTTAATGTCTATCTGTACTCCCCATGTAGATCAGCCAGGCTAATGTCTATCTGTACTCCCCATTTAGATGAGCCAGGTTAATGTCTATCTGTACTCCCCATGTAGATGAGCCAGGTTAATGTCTATCTGTACTCCCCATGTGGATGAGCCAGGTTAATGTCTATCTGTACTCCCCATGTGGATGAGTCAGGTTAATGTCTATCTGTACTCCCCATGTAGATGAGCCAGGTTAATGTCTATCTGTACTCCCCATGTGGATGAGTCAGGTTAATGTCTATCTGTACTCCCCATGTAGATGAGCCAGGTTAATGTCTATCTGTACTCCCCATGTGGATGAGTCAGGTTAATGTCCATCTGTACTCCCATTGCAGATGAGCCAGGTTAATGTCTATCTGTACTCCCCATGTGGATGAGTCAGGTTAATGTCTATCTGTACTCCCCATGTAGATGAGCCAGGTTTATGTCTATCTGCACTCCTCCCATGTAGATGAGCCAGGTTAATGTCTATCTGTACTCCCCATATTGATCAGCCAGGTTAATGTCTATCTGTACTCCTCCCATGTAGATGAGCCAGGTGAATGTCTAACTGTACACCTCCCATGTAGATGAGCCAGATTAATGTCTATCTGTACTCCTCCCAAGCAGATGAGCCAGGTTAATATTTCTCTGTACACCTCCCATGTAGATGAGCCAGGTTAATGTCTATCTGTACTCCCATGTCGATGAGCCAGGTTTATGTCGATCTGTACTCCTCCCATATAGATGAGCCAGGTTAATGTCTATCTGTACTCCCCATGTAGATGAGCCAGGTTAATGTCTATCTGTACTGCTCCCATGTAGATGAGCCAGGTTAATATTTCTCTGCACAACTCCCATGTAGATGAGCCAGGTTTATGTCGATCTGTACTCCTCCCATGTAGAAGAGCCAGGTTAATGTCTATCTGCACTCCCATGTAGATGAGCCAGGTTAATGTCTATCTGTACTCCCCATGTAGATGAGCCAGGTTTATGTCGATCTGTACTCCTCCCATGTAGATGAGCCAGGTTTATGTCGATCTGTACTCCTCCCATGTAGATCAGCCAGGTTAATGTCCATCTGTACTCCCCATGTAGATCAGCCAGGTTAATGTCTATCTGTACGCCCCATGTGGATGAGTCAGGTTAATATCTATCTGTACTCCCATTGCAGATCAGCCAGGTTAATGTCTATCTGTATTCCCCATGTAGATCAGCCAGGCTAATGTCTATCTGTACTCCCCATGCAGATGAGCCAGGTTTATGTCTATCTGTACTCCCCATGTAGATGAGCCAGGTTAATGTCTATCTGTACTCCTCCCATGTAGATGAGCCAGGTTAATATTTCTCTGTACACCTCCCATGTAGATGAGCCAGGTTTATGTCGATCTGTACTCCTCCCATGTAGAATGAGCCAGGTTAATGTCTATCTGCACTCCCATGTAGATGAGCCAGGTTAATGTCTATCTGCACTCCCATGTAGATGAGCCAGGTTAATGTCTATCTGTACTCCCCATGTAGATCAGCCAGGTTAATGTCTATCTGTACACCTCCCATGTAGATGAGACAGGTTTATGTCGATCTGTACTCCTCCCATGTCGATGAGCCAGGTTAATGTCTATCTGTACTCCCCATGTAGATCAGCCAGGTTAATGTCTATCTGTACACCTCCCATGTAGATGAGCCAGGTTAATGTCTATCTGTACTCCTCCCATGTAGATGAGCCAGGTTTATGTCGATCTGTACTCCTCCCATGTAGATCAGCCAGGTTAATGTCTATCTGTACTCCCCATGTGGATGAGCCAGGTTAATGTCGATCTGTACTCCTCCCATGTAGATGAGCCAGGTTAATGTCTATCTGTACTCCCCATGTAGATCAGCCAGGCTAATGTCTATCTGTACTCCCCATTTGGATGAGCCAGGTTAATGTCTATCTGTACTCCCCATGTAGATGAGCCAGGTTAATGTCTATCTGTACTCCCCATGTGGATGAGCCAGGTTAATGTCTATCTGTACTCCCCATGTGGATGAGTCAGGTTAATGTCTATCTGTACTCCCCATGTAGATGAGCCAGGTTAATGTCTATCTGTACTCCCCATGTGGATGAGTCAGGTTAATGTCTATCTGTACTCCCCATGTAGATGAGCCAGGTTAATGTCTATCTGTACTCCCCATGTGGATGAGTCAGGTTAATGTCTATCTGTACTCCCCATGTAGATGAGCCAGGTTTATGTCTATCTGTACTCCTCCCATGAAGTTGAGCCAGGTTAATGTCTATCTGTACTCCTCCCATGAAGATGAGCCAGGTTAATGTCTATCTGTACTCACCATGTTGATGAGCCAGGTTAATGTCTATCTTTACTTCCCATGTAGATGAGCCAGGTTAATGTCTATCTGTACCCTCCATGTAGATGAGCCAGGTTAATGTCTATCTGTACTCCCATGTCGATGAGCCAGGTTTATGTCGATCTGTACTCCTCCCATATAGATGAACCAGGTTAATGTCTATCTGTACTCCCCATGTAGATGAGCCAGGTTAATGTCTATCTGTACTGCTCCCATGTAGATGAGCCAGGTTAATATTTCTCTGTACACCTCCCATGTCGATGAGCCAGGTTTATATCGATCTGGACTCCTCCCATGTAGAAGAGCCAGGTTAATGTCTATCTGCACTCCCATGTAGATGAGCCAGGTTAATGTCTATCTGTACTCCCCATGTAGATCAACCAGGTTAACGTCTATCTGTACACCTCCCATGTAGATGAGCCAGGTTTATGTCGATCTGTACTCCTCCCATGTCGATGAGCCAGGTTTATGTCGATCTGTACTCCTCCCATGTAGATCAGCCAGGTTAATGTCCATCTGTACTCCCCATGTAGATCAGCCAGGTTAATGTCTATCTGTACGCCCCATGTGGATGAGTCAGGTTAATATCTATCTGTACTCCCATTGCAGATCAGCCAGGTTAATGTCTATCTGTACTCCCCATGTAGATCAGCCAGGCTAATGTCTATCTGTACTCCCCATGCAGATGAGCCAGGTTAATGTCTATCTGTACTCCCCATGTAGATGAGCCAGGTTAATGTCGATCTGTACTCCTCCCATGTAGATGAGCCAGGTTAATATTTCTCTGTACACCTCCCATGTAGATGAGCCAGGTTTATGTCGATCTGTACTCCTCCCATGTAGATGAGCCAGGTTAATGTCTATCTGCACTCCCATGTAGATGAGCCAGGTTAATGTCTATCTGCACTCCCATGTAGATGAGCCAGGTTAATGTCTATCTGTACTCCCCATGTAGATCAGCCAGGTTAATGTCTATCTGTACACCTCCCATGTAGATGAGACAGGTTTATGTCGATCTGTACTCCTCCCATGTCGATGAGCCAGGTTAATGTCTATCTGTACTCCCCATGTAGATCAGCCAGGTTAATGTCTATCTATACACCTCCCATGTAGATGAGCCAGGTTAATGTCTATCTGTACTCCTCCCATGTAGATGAGCCAGGTTTATGTCGATCTGTACTCCTCCCATGTAGATCAGCCAGGTTAATGTCCATCTGTACTCCCCATGTGGATGAGCCAGGTTAATGTCGATCTGTACTCCTCCCATGTAGATGAGCCAGGTTAATGTCTATCTGTACTCCCCATGTAGATCAGCCAGGCTAATGTCTATCTGTACTCCCCATTTGGATGAGCCAGGTTAATGTCTATCTGTACTCCCCATGTGGATGAGCCAGGTTAATGTCTATCTGTACTCCCCATGTGGATGAGTCAGGTTAATGTCTATCTGTACTCCCCATGTAGATGAGCCAGGTTAATGTCTATCTGTACTCCCCATGTGGATGAGTCAGGTTAATGTCTATCTGTACTCCCCATGTAGATGAGCCAGGTTAATGTCTATCTGTACTCCCCATGTGGATGAGTCAGGTTAATGTCTATCTGTACTCCCCATGTAGATGAGCCAGGTTAATGTCTATCTGTACTCCCCATGTGGATGAGTCAGGTTAATGTCTATCTGTACTCCCCATGTAGATGAGCCAGGTTAATGTCTATCTGTACTCCCCATGTGGATGAGTCAGGTTAATGTCTATCTGTACTCCCCATGTAGATGAGCCAGGTTTATGTCTATCTGTACTCCTCCCATGAAGTTGAGCCAGGTTAATGTCTATCTGTACTCCTCCCATGAAGATGAGCCAGGTTAATGTCTATCTGTACTCCCCATGTAGATGAGCCAGGTTAATGTCTATCTTTACTTCCCATGTAGATGAGCCAGGTTAATGTCTATCTGTACCCCCCATGTAGATGAGCCAGGTTAATGTCTATCTGTACACCTCCCATGTAGATCACCCAGGTAAATGTCCATCTGTGCTCCTCCCATGTCGATGAGCCAGCTTAATGTCTATCTGTACTCCACCGATGTGGATGAGCCAGGTCAATGTCTATCTGTGCGCCTCCCATGTAGATGAGCCAGGTAAATGTCTGTCTGTACTCCTCCCATGTAGATGAGCCAGGTTAATGTCTATCTGTACTCCACCCATGTAGATGAGCCAGGTTAATATTTCTCTGTACACCTCCCATGTAGATGAGCCAGGTTTATGTCGATCTGTACTCCTCCCATGTCGATGAGCCAGGTTAATATTTCTCTGTACACCTCCCATGTAGATGAGCCAGGTTTATGTCGATCTGTACTCCTCCCATGTAGATGAGCCAGGTTAATGTCTATCTGTACTCCTCCCATGTAAATGAGCCAGGTTAATGCCTATCTGTACTCCCCATGTAGATGAGCCAGGTTAATGTCTATCTGTACTCCCCATGTAGATCAGCCAGGTTAATGTCTATCTGTACTCCCCATGTCGATGAGTCAGGTTAATGTCTATCTGTACACGTCCCCTTTAGATGAGCCAGGTTAATATCTATCTGCACTCCCCATGTCGATGAGCCAGGTTTATGTTTTTTTTTATTCGTTCATGGGATGTGGGCGTCGCTGGCGAGGCCAGCATTTCTTGCCCATCCCTAATTGCCCTTGCGAAGGTGGTGGTGAGCCGCCTTCTTGAACCGCTGCAGTCCGTGTGGTGAAGGTTCTCCCACAGTGCTGTTAGGAAGGGAGTTCCAGGATTTTGGCCCAGCGACAATGAAGGAACGGCGATATATTTCCAAGTCGGGATGGTGTGTGACTTGGAGGGGAACGTGCAGGTGGTGTTGTTCCCATGTGCCTGCTGCTCTTGTCCTTCTAGGTGGTAGAGGTCGCAGGTTTGGGAGGTGCTGTCGAAGAAGCCTTGGCGAGTTGCTGCAGTGCATCATGTGGATGGTACACACTGCAGCCACGGTGCGCCGGTGGTGAAGGGAGTGAATGTTCAGGGTGGTGGATGGGGTGCCAATCAAGCGGGCTGCTTTATCTTGGATGGTGTCGAGCTTCTTGAGTGTTGTTGGAGCTGCACTCATTCAGGCAAGTGGAGAGTATTCCATCACACTCCTGACTTGTGCCTTGTAGATGGTGGAAAGGCTCTGGGGAGTCAGGAGGTGAGTCACTCGCCGCAGAATACCCAGCCTCTGACCTGCTCTAGTAGCCACAGTATTTATATGGCTGGTCCAGTTAAGTTTCTGGTCAATGGTGACCCCCAGGATGTTGATGGTGGGGGATTCGGCGATGGTAATGCCGTTGAATGTCAAGGGGAGGTGGTTAGACTCTCTCTTGTTGGAGATGGTCATTGCCTGGCATTTATCTGGCGCGAATGTTACTTGCCACTTATCAGCCCAAGCCTGGATGTTGTCCAGGTCTTGCTGCATGCGGGCTCGGACTGCTTCATTATCTGAGGGGTTGCGAATGGAACTGAACACTGTGCAGTCATCAGCGAACATCCCCATTTCTGACCTTATGATGGAGGGAAGGTCATTGATGAAGCAGCTGAAGATGGTTGGGCCTCAGACACTGCCCTGAGGAACTCCTGCAGCAATGCCCTGGGGCTGAGATGCTTGGCCTCCAACAACCACTACCATCTTCCTTTGTGCTAGGTATGACTCCAGCCACTGGAGAGTTTTCCCCCTGATTCCCATTGACTTCAATTTTACTCGGGCTCCTTGGTGCCACACTCGGTCAAATGCTGCCTTGATGTCAAGGGCAGTCACTCTCACCTCACCTCTGGAATTCAGCTCTTTTGTCCATGTTTGGACCAAGGCTGTAATGAGGTCTGGAGCCGAGTGGTCCTGGCGGAACCCAAACTGAGCATCGGTGAGCAGGTTATTGGTGAGTAAGTGCCGCTTGATAGCACTGTCGACGACACCTTCCATCACTTTGCTGATGATTGAGAGTAGACTGATGGGGCGGTCGTTGGCCAGATTGGATTTGTCCTGCTTTTTGTGGACAGGACATACCTGGGCAATTTTCCACATTGTCGGGTAGATGCCAGTGTTGTAGCTGTACTGGAACAGCTTGGCTAGAGGCGCAGCTAGTTCTGGAGCACAAGTCTTCAGCACAACAGCTGGGATGTTGTCGGGGCCCATAGCCTTTGCTGTATCCAGTGCACTCAGCCGTTTCTTGATATCACGTGGAGTGAATCGAATTGGCCGAAGACTGGCTTCCGTGATGGTGGGGATATCGGGAGGAGGCTGAGATGGATCATCCACTCGGCACTTCTGGCTGAAGATGGTTGCAAACGCTTCAGTCTTGTCTTTTGCACTCACGTGCTGGACTCCGCCATCATTGAGGATGGGGATGTTTGCTGAGCCTCCTCCTCCCGTTAGTTGTTTAATTGTCCACCACCATTCACGACTGGATGTGGCAGGACTGCAGAGCTTTGATCTGATCCGTTGGTTGTGGAATCGCTTAGCTCTGTCAATAGCATGTTGCTTCCGCTGTTTAGCATGCATGTAGTCCTGAGTTGCAGCTTCACCAGGTTGGCACCTCATTTTTAGGTACGCCTGGTGCTGCTCCTGGCATGCTCTTCCACACTCCTCATTGAACCAGGGTTGATCCCCTGGCTTGTTGGTAATGGTAGAGTGAGGAATATGCCGGGCCATGAGGTTACAGATTGTGCTGGAATACAATTCTGCTGCTGCTGATGGCCCACAGCGCCTCATGGATGCGCAGTTTTGAGCTGCTGGATCCATTCTGAATCTATCCCATTTAGCACGGTGGTAGTGCCACACAACACGTTGGATGGTGTCCTCAGTGCGAAGACGGGACTTCATCTCCACGAGGACTGTGCGGTGGTCACTCCTACCAATACTGTCATGGACAGATGCATTTGCGACAGGTAGATTGGTGAGGACGAGGTCACGTCAGTTTTTCCCTCGTGTTGGTTCGCTCACCACCTGCCGCAGGCCCAGTCTGGCAGTTATGTCCTTCAGGACTCGGCCAGCTCGGTCAGTAGTGGTGCTGCCGAGCCACTCTTGGTGATGGACATTGAAGTCCCCCACCCAGAGTACATTTTGTGCCCTTGCTACCCTCAGTGCTTCCTCCAAGTGGTGCTCAACATGGAGGAGGACTGATTCGTCAGCTGAGGGAGGACAGTAGGTGGTCATCAGCAGGAGGTTTCCTTGCCCATGTTTGACCTGATGCCATGAGATTTCATGGGGTCCAGAGTCAATGTTGAGGACTCCCAGGGCCACTCCCTCCTGACTGTATATCACTGTACCGCCACCTCTGGTGGGTCTGTCCTGCCGGTGGGACAGGACATACCCAGGGATGGTGATTGAAGAGTCTGGGACGTTGGCTGAAAGGTATGATTCTGTGAGTATGGCTATGTCAGGCTGTTGCTTGACTAGTCTGTGGGACAGCTCTCCCAATTTTGGCACAAGTCCCCAGATGTTAGTAAGGAGGACCTTGCAGGGTCGACTGGGCTTGGTGTTTTGCCGTTGTCGTGTCCAGTGGTCCGATGGTCCGTCCGGTTTTATTCTTATTGTGACTTTTCGTCGCGAGATTTTACAACTGAATGGCTTGCTAGGCCATTTCAGAGGGCAATTAAGAATCAACCACATTGCTGTGGGTCTGGAGTCACATGTCGGCCAGACCGGGTAAGGACGGCAGGTTTCCTTCCCTGAAGGACATTAGTGAACCAGATGGGTTTTTACGACAATCCGGTAGTTTTATGGCCATCATTACTGATACTAGTATTTTAATTCCAGATTTTCATTTAATTAATTGAATTTAATTAATTAATTGAATTTTTAATTCGCCAGCTGCCGTGGCGGGATTTGAACTCACAACTCTGGATTTTTAGTCCCGGCCTCTGGATTACTAGTCCAGTCACATAACCACTATGCTACCAGGTTAATGTCTATCTGTGCACCTCCCATGTTGATGAGCCAGGTTAATGTCTATCTGTACTCCCCATGTCGATGAGCCAGGTGAATATCTATCTGTACTCCCCATGTAGTTGAGCCAGGTTAATGTCTATCTGTACTCCTCCCATGTAGATGAGCCAGATTAATGTCTATCTGTACTCCTCCCATGTAGATGAGCCAGGTTAATGTCTATCTGTACTCCTCCCATGTAGATGAGCCAGGTTAATGTCTATCTGTACTCCTCCCATGTAGATGAGCCAGGTTAATGTCTATCTGTACTCCTCCCATGTAGATGAGCCAGGTTAATGTCTATCTGTACTCCTCCCATGTCGATGAGCCAGGTTAATGTCTATCTGTACGCCTTCCATGTAGATGAGCCAGGTTAATATCTATCTGTACTCTCCATGTAGATGAGCCAGGTTAATGTCTATCTGTACACCTCCCATGTAGATGAGCCAGGTTAATGTCTATCTGTACTCCTCCCATGTCGATGAGCCAGGTTAATGTCTATCTGTACGCCTTCCATGTAGATGAGCTAGTTTAATATCTATCTGTACTCTCCATGTAGATGAGCAAGGTTAATGTCTATCTGTACACCTCCCATATAGATGAGCCAGATTAATGTCTATCTGTACTCCTCCCATGTAGATGAGCCAGGTAAATGTCCATCTGTACTCCTCCCATGTAGATGAGCCAGGTTAATGTCTATCTGTACGCCTTCCATGTAGATGAGCCAGGTTAATGTCTATCTGTACTCCTCCCATGTAGATGAGCCAGGTTAATGTCTATCTGTACGCCTTCCATGTAGATGAGCCAGGTTAATGTCTATCTGTACTCCTCCCATGTAGATGAGCCAGGTTAATGTCTATCTGTACGCCTTCCATGTAGATGAGCCAGGTTAATGTCTATCTGTACTCCTCCCATGTAGATGAGCCAGGTTAATGTCTATCTGTACTCCTCCCATGTCGATGAGCCAGGTTAATGTCTATCTGTACGCCTTCCATGTAGATGAGCTAGGTTAATATCTATCTGTACTCTCCATGTAGATGAGCAAGGTTAATGTCTATCTGTACTCCTCCCATGTAGTTGAGCCAGTTTGATGCCTATCTGTACACCTTCCATGTCGATGAGCCAGGTTAATGTCTATCTGTACACCTTCCACGTAGATGAGCCAGGTTAATGTCTATCTGTACTCCTCCCATGTAGATGAGCCAGGTTAATGTCTATCTGTACGCCTTCCACGTAGATGAGCCAGGTTAATGTCTATCTGTACACCTCCCATGTAGATGAGCCAGGTTAATGTCTATCTGTACACCTCCCATGTAGATGAGCCAGGGTAATGTCCATCTGTACTCCTCCCATGGTCAATATTTATCCCTCAACCAACATCACTAAAAGACCGATGATCTTGTCATTATCACATTGCTGTTTGTGGGAACTTGCTGTGCCTAAATTGGTTGCTGCGTTTCCTACGTTAGAACAGTGACTACACTTCAAAAGTACTTCATTGACTGTAAAGCACTTTGAGATGTGCGGAGGCTGTGAAAAGCACTGAATAAATGCAAGTTCTTTCTTGGTATAATACACAGATACGACATGGCACTGAAATGGTTAAAAGGTGAATGCCCTCTCCTTTGCCCCTTCCCTTTTAATTGGTGTTAATCCACATTATCCTCAATTACTTCCACCTGACACGCAAGCAGCCTCATCTATAAAACCCTGAGAGACAGGCCTGTTTTTTTTTTCCTATCTCTGTTTGATCCTGAAATTAAACAAGGGTAAGTACATGTGATAGTGCAATATCTTCTACTTTTATCACTATGTCGACCTCTCTATGCTGAATGGTGAAGGTTTTTGTTACAACAGCCTTCAGTAATGTGTTAAAAGTAGAGACTGTTACAAGTGATTAGTGCAGTGGTTTCTAACATGTTTTCCCCCTCCTTTTCCCACCCCCCACCAAATATGTGGGGTGTGGAGTCTGGAGTGCTGTTTTCTGAAAGCTGATGTAAACTACCCAAAGGAAAGTGTTCCTTGCGGGTATTACACTGGGGGATGTAATGGATTAGATGCTGGCTTTAATCTTTGGGACCTGGGTATGACTGAAGTTGACTACATGGGTTCTGGATAGTTTGCCTCCTAATCTCACACTAACACTCTGTGCCCAAGTATGTGGGGAAAACCCCATTTTTTGCCTTCTAAATGTCTACATTTTCCTCATTATGCCTCCTATTGTTTTGTTAATATCATGTCAGCTGTTTAACTATCTCCTATTTTCCATTTAAACACTACACATGCACACAAAAGTAGAATGTTCTGTATTTTTCCTCCTTTTCTTCCACTTCTGATGAAGGGCCCACACCTAAGACATTAATCCATCAGTTCTCCCCACAGGTGCTGAGTGTCTCTGGGAAGTTCTGGTGTTGGGAGGGAGGTGGAATATTGGCCAGGATGCTGAGAGCAGTCCCCTGCTCTTTAAATAGTGCCAAGGGGACTTTTACACCCACCTCAACAGGCAGTGTTAGCTTCTCTCATTCAGAGGGTGGTGTTGTCCCAGGATGTGCTCCCCTCCTGGAGTGTCCTTTCATATCTTGTAAAAAACCTTTGCTACCCACCCCACTCCTCCTCTCCCTTTGACTCAGGATGAGCTCCCTCCCTGGGCCTGTTATGCTAATGTGCAGCTAGCCTTGCCCACTCCCAGTCTGTTGAAATCCTTTTGAGCAAATCTAAATTATCATTTTTTTTCCAGAACGCTGAAGAATGACTTCAAATCAAAGTAACACCAGTAACACCAGCAAAACAGAGAAGCCACTTGCTGTCCTATGGAGTAAGGAGCATGTGACCTTGATCTGATCATTAATCCTGTCACTTTAATGGGTTTATGGTTTGTCCTTTTAAGCACCAATAACAAGTGTTACCAGTTTGTGCGAATATTGATAGGTTTGAAACAGGAAACTAATACATAAAGCATCTTGATATTTTGCCATTCCATAAGTGTTCGTACATTAATGTCTTTTCTCATAAAGAAAGAACTTGTATTGCTACAGCGTCTTTCACAACCTCCGCACGTCCCGAAGCGCGTTAACAGCCAATGAAGTACTTTTGAAGTGTAGTTGCTGTTGTAATGTAGGAAATGCAGCAGCCAAATTGGGCACAGCAAGATCCCACAAATGGCAATGAGATCATGACCAGAACTTTTTTCAGTGATGTTGGTTGATGGACAAATATTGGCCAGGACATTGCCCACCCCACCCCCTTTTTTTTCCTTTTTCTATCTTACCCCACCCCCCAAAAAATAAAGTTTGCCCTTTAACTTCCTTGCTTTGTCCCTCTTCATGATGGTGATTCATGCTGAAGTTGGGTTGTCGTCCTCAATAGGTCACCCAAGTGCTTATTATTGCATGTGTCATCATTGACTGTCAACGGGCCCATTTGACCATGGCACCATTGTTACTGAGCTGAAACCCTCTTTAAGGAGCAGGGTAATTCTATATAACCTGCTAACTTGGCACATCCTGAATCATGTAGAAGTTTAGAGAATTGTAGAAACTGTGACACACGCTGGTCAGCCTAACCAGTCCGTGTTGGTGTTTACCTTCCAAATAAGCAGAGTTCCCATCCCTGTGCCTGCCCACTTCCTTCCCCCCACCCCCACCCTGCTCTGTCCTAAATTTCTTGCATTTAATCTTCTATCCATGTTGCTTTGTTCTAGACCCCTCAATCACTGGGGACAGTCTATTTCTATCAAATCATCCCTTAATCTCTTCTGTCCTAACACAAAATGTTCAAGTCTTTCTCTATTTTTATTTCCTCAGACCAGACAGCATCCTAGTGAATCTGTGCTGTCCTTTCTCTTGTACCTCAACATCCTCCTATAGAGTGGGGCCCAAAACTGCACCCAGGACTCCGACTCTGGTCTCACTGAGGTTTTATATAGATTCACCATCACATCAGGAGTTGGGATGTCTTGTTGAAGTTGTACAGGGCGTTGGTGAGGCCACACTTGGAGTACTGTGTACAGTTCTGGTCACCCTATTATAGAAAGGATATTATTAAACTAGAAAGAGTGCAGAAAAGATTTACTAGGATGCTACCGGGACTTGATGGTTTGACTTACAGGGAGAGGTTAGACAGACTGGGACTTTTTTCCCTGGAGAGTAGGAGGTTAAGGGGTGATCTTATAGAAGTCTATAAAATAATGAGGGGCATAGATAAGGTAGATAGTCAAAATCTTTTCCCAAAGGTAGGGGAGTCCATAACGAGGGGGCACAGATTTAAGGTGAGAGGGGAGAGATACAAAAGGGTCCAGAGGGGCAATTTTTTTTCACTCATAGGGTGGTGAGTGTCTGGAACGAGCTGCCAGAGGCAGTAGTAGAGGCGGGTACAATTTTGTCTTTTAAAAAGCATTTGGACAGTTACATGGGTAAGATGGGTATAGAGGGATATGGACCAAGTGCAGGCAATTGGGACTAGCTTAGTGGTATAAACTGGGTGACATGGACATGTTGGGCCGAAGGGCCTGTTTCCATGTTGTAACTTCTATGATTCTATGATCTCCACTTTCATATTCTATACCTCTTGCCATAAAGCCCAGTATTCCATTAGGTTTGCTAATGGTCTTATCCACTTGAACAGAGGAATGGGAGTAGGCTCTCGAGCCTGTTTCATCATTCAATTAGATTGACTGATCTGTACCTCCCCTCCCATTTACCTGCCTTTGCTCCATATCCTTGAAACCCTAACCTAACGAAAATCTATCTATCTCAGTCTTGAACGCTCCAACTGTCCCCCAGCATCCACAGCCTTTCTGGGAGAGAATTCCAGATATCCACTACCCTTTGTGTAAAAGGTACTTGCGCTGCTTTTAACGTCTTGTGAATTTGAAGCCCTAATGCCTCATCTCTTCCACACCACCTGGCACTTCCCATTTAACAAGTATAATTTTTTTTTTAAAAACCAAAATGTACGTACTACCCCTCAAAATTCCACCTGCCACTGTTGTGCCTGTCCCACCATTCTCGTGTTGACCAGTCATCCCTGGAGTGACTGGGCTAGCAGCAAGCCCCAGACCGAGTAGTTTGGATAAGTTGCCGCTGGACTGATGCTTACTCTGATCATATCGGAACAGAATGTCCAACTGAGCACGTTTCTGCTCCTGAGTTCTCGCAAATTCTCCGAATCCGTACGTGAATGTGGAGAATTCTCGATGACTAGAATCAGACGACCAGCAATGGATTGGTGTTTAGAAAGCTGTTGATTTTTGCTTTTTTTTTTTGGCTGAGCCCAGATTGTTTAATTCATCTGCAGGCTGTGAGTTGAACGCACAACAGACAACGCAGAAGTTTGAAATAACAGACGACGAGCTCTGTGAACACCAACTGGCTTTGAAGACGGTAATGGGGAGACTTTGCAAATGGCCGCGTTCCATTCGAAGGGCAGGGAGTGATCTGACTTCTCAGTGGCTTTAATGTAGCTCCACCCTTCATCGGGAGGCATCCATTGTCCCAGTGGGAAAACGAGGCAGTCTGCTCTCGAGGTACTTTCCACCCTGGAGGTAGGGTTGCCAACTCTGGTTGGATGTATTCCTGGAGATTTCATCACGTGATTTCTCACCTCCAACTGCCCTGCCCCAGTCAAACAGCCTTTATCCCCCATTGCCAGTATTTGTATAACTAATTACACACGTGTTCAAAGAAAATGAAATGTTTTTTTTTAATGCCACTATGATTTTTCTCCTGGGTTTCTTACAGCAGTGTCCAGGAGATTAATCTTTTAATTCCTGGAGAGTTGGCAACCCAACCTGGAGGTGGGATGTTCCTGTCGCACGGGGACTTCCCATAAGTGACCGGGTGCGAGCCAGAGTGTCTGAATGGAGGTCTCCCCGGTGACTTGTACAAACCAGGAAGATCCCGATTTGATCTGGTTTGTGCCGATCCCCTGTAACTGGGGAAGGAAAATAGGTCACGATACCACGATCACTCTCCTGGTAACTTGTTGAAAGTATGTGTAAGGGGAGGCTTGGCTGAGGTTTCCCACAGCCCGCAGTCAAATACCTCACCAGCACTGACTCTGCCTGCTCTGTGAATAATAACCATTTGGAAGAAGTATAGGAAGATTTGGTGTCTTTACTGACCGTCTTCGGGGACTGTGCCCCCCCCCCCCACCCACCCTGCTGACCGTCTTCGGGGACTGTGCCCCCCCCCCCCCCCCCTACTGACCGTCTTCGGGGACTGTGCCCCCCCCCCCCCCCTACTGACCGGCTTCGGGGACTGTGCCCCCCCCCCCCCCCCCCCCCCCCCCTACTGACCGGCTTTGGGGACTGTGCCCCCCCCCCCCCCCCCCCCCCTACTGACCGTCTTCGGGGACTGTGCCCCCCCCCCTACTGACCGTCTTCGGGGACTGTGCCCCCCCCCCCCCCCCCCCTACTGACCGTCTTCGGGGACCGTGCCCCCCCCCCACCCGACTGACCGTCTTCGGGGACCGTGCCCCCCCCCACCCGACTGACCGTCTTCGGGGACTGTGCCCCCCCCCCCCCCCCCACCCGACTGACCGTCTTCGGGGACTGTGCCCCCCCCCCCCCCCCCCCTTTTCTGACCGGCTTCGGGGACTGTGCCCCCCCCCCCCTTTTCTGACCGGCTTCGGGGACTGTGCCCCCCCCCCCCCCCTTTTCTGACCGGCTTCGGGGACTGTGCCCCCCCCCCCCCCTTTTCTGACCGGCTTCGGGGACTGTGCCCCCCCCCCCCCTTTTCTGACCGGCTTCGGGGACTGTGCCCCCCCCCCCTTTTCTGACCGGCTTCGGGGACTGTGCCCCCCCCCCCCTTTTCTGACCGGCTTCGGGGACTGTGCCCCCCCCCCCCCCTACTGACCGGCTTCGGGGACTGTGCCCCCCCCCCTTTTCTGACCGGCTTCGGGGACTGTGCCCCCCCCCCCTTTTCTGACCGGCTTCGGGGACTGTGCCCCCCCCCCCTTTTCTGACCGGCTTCGGGGACTGTGCCCCCCCCCCCCCCCTTTTCTGACCGGCTTCGGGGACTGTGCCCCCCCCCCCCCCTTTTCTGACCGGCTTCGGGGACTGTGCCCCCCCCCCCCCCCTTTTCTGACCGGCTTCGGGGACTGTGCCCCCCCCCCCTTTTCTGACCGGCTTCGGGGACTGTGCCCCCCCCCCCTTTTCTGACCGGCTTCGGGGACTGTGCCCCCCCCCCCTTTTCTGACCGGCTTCGGGGACTGTGCCCCCCCCCCTTTTCTGACCGGCTTCGGGGACTGTGCCCCCCCCCCCTTTTCTGACCGGCTTCCGGGACTGTGCCCCCCCCCCCCCCTTTTCTGACCGGCTTCCGGGACTTTGCCCCCCCCCCCCCCCCCTTTTCTGACCGGCTTCCGGGACTGTGCCCCCCCCCCCCCCCTTTTCTGACCGGCTTCCGGGACTGTGCCCCCCCCCCCCTTTTCTGACCGGCTTCCGGGACTGTGCCCCCCCCCCCCCCCTTTTCTGACCGGCTTCGGGGACTGTGCCCCCCCCCCCCCCTTTTCTGACCGGCTTCGGGGACTGTGCCCCCCCCCCCCCCTTTTCTGACCGGCTTCGGGGACTGTGCCCCCCCCCCCCCCCTTTTCTGACCGGCTTCCGGGACTGTGCCCCCCCCCCCCCCCTTTTCTGACCGGCTTCCGGGACTGTGCCCCCCCCCTTTTCTGACCGGCTTCCGGGACTGTGCCCCCCCCCCTTTTCTGACCGGCTTCCGGGACTGTGCCCCCCCCTTTTCTGACCGGCTTCGGGGACTGTGCCCCCCCCCCCTTTTCTGACCGGCTTCGGGATCTGTGCTTCTCCCTCCCCCCCCCCCCCCCCCCCCCCCCCACTTTTCTGACCGGCTTCGGGATCTGTGCTCTTCCCCCCCCCCCCCCACCCTTTTCTGACTGGTTTCGGGGACTGTGCTTCGCCATCACTTTTTAAAGAAGACTAAAATGTTGGTATTCAAAGGGATTTGGGAGTCCTTCTACATAACGCAAAGTTAACATGCAGGTGCAGCCTTTATTGCAAGGGGGGTTGGAATATAAGAGTAAGGAGGTCTTGCTGCAATTGTACAGGGCTTTGGTGAGACCACACCTGGAGTACTGTGTACAGGTTTGGTCTCCTTATCTAAGGAAGGATATACTTGCCTTAGAGGCAGTGCAACGAAGGTTCACCAGATTAATTTCTGGGATGAGAGGGTTGTCCTATGAGGAGAGATTGAGTAAAATGGGCCTATACTCTCTGGAGTTTAGAAGAATGAGATGATCTTTGAAACATAAGATTCTGAGGGGACTTGACAAGATAGATGCTGAGAGGCTTGTTTCCTCTGGCTGGAGCGTCTAGAACTGGGGGTCATAGTCTCAGGATAAGGGGGTCGACCATTTAGAACAGATGAGGAATTTCTTCACTGAGGGTTGTGAATCTTTGGAATTCTTTACCCCAGAGGGCTGTGGATGCTCAGTTGTTGAGTATATTTCAAGGCTGAGATCGATAGATTTTTGGACTCTAGGGGAATCAAGGGATACGGGGATCGGGTGGGAAAGTGGAGTTGAGGTCGAAGATCAGCCATGATCTGATTGAATGGCGGAGCAGGCTCGCGGGGCCGTATGGCCTGTTCCTATGTTCTTACCTAAAGCTAGTCAGTAAGGTAGGACTAAGAGGGGTGTATTTTCAGATGGAGAAATAGCCACATGTTGTAAATTAGGTTTTTTGTTTTCAAAAGTTAACCTTCTAGCCTGTGATCTTGTTCCTGTACTGCAGTTTAATGTCAAGGATGTCTCTTTAATCTCCAGATATGTTTGGGAGTTGGTGCTAAGGATGAACTGAACATTGTGGAAATTGTACCAGAAGACGAGAGTGCACCAGTTCCTATTGCTACACTGCAGCTTTCAATCATGCCGATGGTTAGTTACTGGGCTGCTTTCTGCTGATACCTGTGGCTCTGTGAAGGGTTTTTTAAACATGTGAATTCTGTTCCCATTCCCATCTTTTAATAGTGTTTCTGGCCACTTTTCTTGTGGGGGTGGGGGAGGGAGAAGGAAGGAGAGACAGTAAGTAACTCCATTCTCTATACTGCAATAATCTCTCTGTTCTGCCTCCTGTGCCTTGCTGCCTTTACCTTATAGTTTGTGTGTGTGTAACTTATCAAGAGTTACTAGGCTTGTATTTTGCACCAAGTGACTATTGTACTTTCTGGATAATCCTGATCTCTCCTTAGACCATAATCTGTGGCATTGAGCTGACTCCCCCAGTTACCTTCAGATTGAAGAGTGGATCTGGTCCTGTGTATGTAACTGGACAAAACATGATCTGTAAGTAAGAGTTAGATGCTTAACATTCACCCTATTTGCTTTGTTTAAAAAGATGTTGACTGGTTCCACACTTGGTGTTCACAGGTCCTAGTGTCCCTCATCCTCACCAAGAGGCCAGTCTTCATGTTGGCTTGGATAGTGGGTTATTCAACTGAGGGTATCCAGCCAAGGTGATCACACAACTTCTGATTGAACATCATTGATGGGGACAATGATACCAATGGCCAACTTCTGATTGGCAACATTGAACACCAATGATGGGAACAATGGCCTTTTTCAAGCCCTTGCCTGAAGGAGGGAAGGAGTGATCTGCTCCTAGTTCTTTCCTTTGCTTCTTCCCCCCTGATCTGTGTTTGGAAGTGTCTGATATCCAGGGTAGTGCTTGGCTTTCATTTCAACAACACATCAGGGCAGTGAGCCTGGACTAGTTGCTTGGGTCAAGTTCCTGTTCTGGGACTGGGACCCCCACAGTGCTTTCAAGTTCTGAGGCAAAAGAAATTAAATTATTGATTCCAAGTTTTTAAAATCCTGTGGTTTGAGGAAATAAATCAACTTCGTTGCTGATTTTTTTTCCTGCATTTTGAGTCCCTTGCATGAAGGTATCGGGAGGGAATGGGGGAGAAAGTTGGAGGGTGGGCAAAGTCCAACAGTCGGGGCTAGGTTCAATCTGTAGATCAGAGCACTAGCCATCTTCTGTTCTGATTGGTGTTCCGACAGCAGTAAGTTTACTAACTGCGGACAGCAATCCTGATGCGCCTGCTGTAGTCATTCCTATTGGTTGATCGAAGAGTTTGGCAGTTCCATGAAGTTCTTCTCAATTCTCCAGTAGAGGATTACTCATGGAATGAAGCTGATGATGAAGAGGAGGAAGAAGAGGAGGAGGAAGAGGAGGAAACTCCTCCCAAGCCTGCAAAAAGACCTGCATCCACCAAGAAAGCAGGGCTTTCAAAGGTAGCTGATTTCTCTGCTCTGTTTCACCAGTTGGGTGTTACAAACATTTTGCAATGATGCCTAGCTCATTCCCAAAGCTTTTTGATCAACTGGAAATGAGCTGGTTCTGCTATTAACAATTCATTTTCTTTCAGAAGAAGAGAGTAGAAGCTGAAAAGACCGAGTAAGTGATGTGTTTTCTTAACATTCCTGACTGATTTGACTTTTGAGGAAGTCAGTGCTGACTAGTGACTTTTTTTCTTTTTCAGAGAGGACTCTGAGGAGGAAATGCCAGTTAAAAAGGTAGGCTTGAATTTCAGTGTCTCTCCAAAACCCAAATTGGATCTGTTGCAGTAAATGGAAGCTTGCTTTGAGAAAATGCTGCTTGTAATCCCAAGTCCTGGTTTTTCCCACTCTGACTGCTTGAATGTTTTGATGTCTGACTCTCCTCACTTGATGGGTAGGTGATACTCAAGTCTATTCTGCTTTCAATGTGGTTGACCAGTTCTAAGTTGTTAGTGTCAGCTGTGGCTCAGTGGGCAGCATTCTTGCCTCAGGCAGAAGATTGTGGGCTCAAGTCCTACTCGAGAGACTTAAGCACGTAATCCAGGCTGACACACTAGTGCAGTACTGAGGGAGTGCTGCGCTGTCGGAGGTGCTGTCTTTCGGATGAGACACTGCACCGAGGCCCTGTCTGTTCTCAAAAGGGGAACCAAAAAGATCCCACAGCACTATTAGAAGAGCTGGGAGTTCTCCCCAGTGTCCTGGCCAATATTTATCCCTCAGCCAATGTCACAAAAAAAATGATCTGGACATTCTCATTGCTGTCTGTGGGATCTTGCTGTGTGCAAATTGGCTGCACATTTCCTACATTATAACAGTGACTACGCTTCAGAAGTACTGCATTGGCTGTAAAGCTCGTGGGGTACATCCTGAGGTTGTGAAAGACTATATATAAATCCAAGTCTTTCTTTCCATGTGCAAAGCTAATGGAACTTTCCCAACTCTTTGACTGATAGGCCAGTATCTGGAGTCTAATGGTTTCAACACCCCTAACCTGATGCAACTGCTACTCTTCCCTGCACCCTTCTCGAGGGCAATTAGGGATGGGCAATAAATGCCAGCCTCGCCAGCGACTCCCACATCCCATGAACGAATAAAAAAAATATATAAACGCTTGCAGTTAGGGAATCATATCATGACTTGTATTCCATATTTTGCATGGGTGATCTCTTCATGGCTACTTATGAACATGGGTTGCAACAATTCTCTACATTTTTATAAAGTGCTCCTCATTTACACTAATCTCTTGGAGCATCTGACCAGGGGGTTAGCTGGACAGAAGAAGAAAATGAAGGAATGAGAGATGCAGGCACTGGGTAAAGGCATGAGCAGAGCTTTTCAGAAGGCCTTTTGAGAATCATAAATTGCAGCCTGTGCCCTTGGACTACCTACTTTTAATCCCATTTCCCTCCCTTTCTCCACACTCTAATAAAATAATCAAGTTCATGTAGAAGGCAGCTGTTTTTAAGCCTATAGGTAGAAAAGGAAGGTGGTTTGAGGAGAATTCCAGGGGGGTGGATGTATATAGTGGCTGAAAGATTGTCCTTGAGGGAGCAAGCAGCAATCCAAAAGGAACAGTGGGTGGGTGTGGTTGGGTCATGGGAGGTGGGAGAAGACTCCCCAGATGAAGTGGAGGGTTTCAAAGGTGAAAATATTGCAACTTAACTTGCTGTACCAATGGAGCTTAGAGGGGACTAATGCACTGTATCTGGTAAGTGTTCCTGTTGTAGTTTTGTTACCTCCCAGCTGTATCATCCTTGGCTCAGTTGGAGAACTCTCCTGAGTCAGGACGTTGTGGGTTGAATTGCCTTGGGGCAATTGACATGCTATAAAAATCTTAATGGCAAGAAGCCCCCTAACCTTATTGCTGTAGAAGAAATCTGTCCAGAATGAGCTGAATGCTTTTCTTTTTTAAACCCTAGGGAAAAGATACCAGCAAAGTGAAAAAAGCAGCTGGGAAAAAGTAACTGATTGTTGGGAAGTACTGAAGAAATATTTGAAGGTGAGGGCCCAAGAATTAATCCTCTTCAAAGGGAAATTGGGTTAGGACAGAATAAATGAGACTCACTCACTGTTTTATAATGGATGGCAGTTCATGTAATCCCCCTTTTTTGGGGGGAAAAGTGTGAGGGGAAAGCTCACTGTTCAAAGTCTCGTGTGTTCTCTGGGGTGCGATCATTCTTGGTTAAATGTAAAGCTGGGTCAGGATGAAATTCCTACATTCAAGTAGTGCGCAATCACTTGCCGTTTGGAGCTGGCGCTACTTTCCATAACTAACAACTTGGCTGTAACGTGCAGCGAGAGGATACGCTCCAAAATGATGCATTTTTGGGCGCCTTGGGTGTGTTGCATTTTCTGTATTTGGACCTGGCCTTGTCCCTGGAGTCTGCCGGTCCTGTAATGTGGTCAAGTTCAGCTGTGTTCCTGTCTCTTGGAATTGATGGTCCTAGTTATTTCACTTCAGTGGGCAGTGACGTGATGGTGTATGCCTGGGTAGAGGGCTGAGATTGCTCAGAACAAATTGTGGATCCTTCAATTCCCCCAAAGTTCATTAATGGCTGTCATCATAATGTAACTGGTTTTGTCTTTAACTTCAACTGATGGGGGGGGGGGGAGAAAAAGAGGAGCAGTGGTTTTTGAAACTACAGGGGCTTATTTCTCCACAAATGTTGAAACTGGGGAAATGTCATGATTGACCATTCAACCCCAAGCAATGGAGTGTGAAGATTGCCCAACAATGTGTGGAATATTCAACTCCTCCCTCCCAATTTTCACCTTCAAAGGCCTGACTCCTACTGAGGTATAGTCCCACATGAACTAGCAATTCCTTAGTCTCTTCCTCAACTGCATTGTTCTTTTTTCTCCCCATGAGTCTCACTATAATTTACTTTTCAAATCTTTATTTCTCCCCCCTAGGTAATATGCACACAGTCCAGAGGAAGGACTTCAACTTGTTTTTGTAAAAACTTTGGAATAAAATGTATTGGAATAAAATTCACTCTGCTGTTTGTGTTCAATTGATGTTCGTTCAGTGCTGGTTGCTGTGTGGGAAGTGGAGGAGAAGCATCCAACTCAGTGTTATTGGGTGGCTCCATCTGCTGGTAACTGGGTTGAATGGAGGGAACCTGGAAGCGAGCAAGCAGTTCAGGCTTTCTACAATTGTTTTCTTCCTCTGTATTGCCTGGACGAGTTTTGCCTGTGGCAATTTCAAAGACGTGAGCCAACTTTCAATCTACTGAAGCCAGTCCTCTCCTCAGCCCCAACATGTCTAGTTTTGGATTTTTTTTATTTGTTTATGGGATGTGGGCATTGCTGGCAGAGCCAGCATTTATTGCCCATCCCTAATTGCCCCTTGAGAAGTTGGTGGTGAACCGCTGCAGTCCGTGTGGTGAAGGTTCTCCCACAGTGCTGTTAGGGAGTTCCAGGATTTTGACCCAGCGACTATGAAGGAACGGCCGATATATTTCCAAGTCAGAATTGTGTGTGACTTGGAGGGGAACGTGCAGGTGGTGTTGTTCCCATGCGCCTGCTGCCCTTGTCCTTCTAGGTGGTAGAGGTCGCGGGTTTGGGAGGTGCTGTCGAAGAAACCTTGGTGAGTTGCTGCAGTGCATCCTGTGGATGGTACACACTGCAGCCACTGTGCGCCGGTGGTGAAGGGAGTGAATGTTTAGGGTGGTGGATGGGGTGCCAATCAAGTGGGCTGCTTTGTCCTGGATGGTGTTGAGCTTGTGTTGTTGGCGCTGCACTCATCCAGGCAAGTGGAGAGTATTCCATCACACTCCTGACTTGTGCCTTGTAGATGGTGGAAAGGCTTTGGGGAGTCAGGAGGTGAGTCACTTGCAGCAGAATACACAGCCTCTGACCTGCTCTTGTAGCCACAGTATTTATGTGGCTGGTCCAGTTAAGTTTCTGGTCAATGGTGACCTCCCTCAGGATGTTGATGGTGGGGGATTTGGCAATGATAATATCGTTGAATGTCAGGAGAGGTGGTTAGATTCTCTTGTTGGAGATGGTTATTGTCTGGCGTGAATGTTACTTGCCACTTATGAGCCCAAGCCTGGATGTTGTCCAGGTCTTGCTGCATGTGGGCTCGGACTGCTTCATTACTTGAGGGGTGATTGGGCTGACTGGGATGTTTTGAGGGCAAGTGGAAGTTTTCAAACTGGTCAGTCTCATCCACTTATTTTGCTGGTGGGGAGACTGAGGTTTTTGACTGATTTTTAATCAGTAGCAAATCCCAGTTGATTGACTGCTGCTACACTCTCCCAGTGTGGTCCAATAGAAATTGCTACCTACTCATGGGTGTGGCTAAAGTGACACCATTTTAGCCACATGCACTAGCAGAGAATATTCTATGTACAGGTAGTTGTACGTCACCTATATTTACTTAAAAGCAGCTTGGGATGCTTTGCTACGTTAAAGGGGCTACATTGATGCAAGTTGTTGTATAACGTTCAGGAACTAAAGCACTTGTAATGATCAAGAAACACTGTCCATTTTACCAACAAATGCATAAAAAAGTGAAGTTATAAATGTATATGCCATGAATGAGTACTGAGCTCCAATGACAATGTCTATTACAGAACTATGCAATTATATAGCACCTTGTTTTAAGGTAGTAAAATATTGCAAGGCAGTTCCCAGGACCGTAAGCAGACAAATTGTCACTGTTCCACAAGATATTAGGGCCTAGGCAGCTGCAGTCACGGCCACCAACGACAGGGCAAAAGAAATCGGGGATGTGCAAGAGGCCAGAATTGGAGGGACATGAGGTTCTTGGTGGGTTGTAGGGCTGCTGGAGGTTAGAGAGATGGGGAGAGGAAAGGCCATGGAGGGATTTGAAAACCAAGATGAGGATTTTAAATTGTGAGGCATTGCCAGACTAGGAGCCGATGTAGGACAGCAAGCACAGGGGTGATGGGCGATCAGGACGTGGTGTGAGTTTGGATGAGCTGAAGTTTATGGAGGATGGGAGGCAGGCCAGGAGCGCATCGAAATAGTCGAATCTGGGGGAAATGAAAGCATATTACTGACTAGTAATGCAATTAACCACACATGGTGAGTGACTGACTAACATTTTAGACAACACTGTCTGCCAGCATATTCAGTTTTCATTGGTTCCTCCCCCACCCCACTTCCAAAAAAGATTAATGAGTAGAATTGGGGCTGGCTTTATAGTGGATTTTCAGCTTACTAATGTATTGTACCTCCCTTTTGAATAAAAAAAAATTGGCTATTGACTTCCTGTTGATGTGGGGGAAGGAGTAGAGATTGAATCTACAATACAGACTGGTCCCCTGCTTTGAACAGAACCTGAGTGACTTTGAATGTTACACTCCTGCTGGCCTTGAGGGGGCAGTGTTTCTACATCTTTTAGTCCCTAAAGTGTATTCGGTTAACTAGTTCAGAGATACAAGTGTTAACTTGCTTCTGGCATTGCTAATTAACTAGGTATGGATAGAAGCATAACTGCCTAACTAATGCTTTCAGCCTGATGTTTGTAATATTCAGAATGTGGTGCTCGTTCCCATATTGAATATTGAGCAATGACTAGCGGGGTGTTTTTTTTAAGCTAAGATCAAACTTAAGCCACTTTTGCAAAATTTTCTCCCCTTTCCTTTTTTTTTTCCCCCTCCCAACTCCCCCTGACATGTGCCAACACTTGCTGGAGTAAGATGATTGCAAGGGCACTGGCAGTCCTTGGCTACCTTGTCCAAGTAGCCCATGGCTCTTTGCCTGGGGAAGGGAAGGGGGTCCCCTCCCACCCAAGCCTGTCTTTACCTGTTCCCGTGCTTTCCAAGACATCAAACCCCCTCCAATCTTTGGATATATTTATCACTTACCTGGGCCGTTTCCCCCGAGGTAGACGAGGTGGGGCCATTTTTTCGAAAATCAGGAATGTTTTTCTTTCCGTCCTTGCTTTCCCCTACACCTTCCTCCCTCAAGATCCTGAGGCCAATTGTAGGGCAGGACTGGTTGAGGTGGAAAAAAAACACCCTTTGAAAACATTACCAGATGCCAAGGGATCTTAACCTTGAACACCTGATCTGGATGAGTACAGCCCTGCACACTATTCATAGTATCAGCCATGGCTCAGTGGGCAGTACTCTCTCCCTCTGAGTCAGAAGGTCATGGGTTCCAGCGATTTGAGCATATAATCTAGGCTGACACTCCTAGTGTTAATTCTGTGGGAGTGCTGCACTGTCAGAGGTGCCGTCTTTTGGATGAGACGTTAAACCGAGGACCTGTCTGCCCTCTCAAGTGGATGTAAAAGATCCCCTGGCACTATTTCGAAGAAACATAGAGAATAGGAGCCAGAGTAGGCCATTTGGCCCTTCTGGCCTGCTCCACCATTCAAAATGATCAGGGCTGATCGTCTAACTCAGTACCCTGTTCCTGCTTTTTCCCCATATCCCTTGATCCCTTTAGCATTAAGAAATATATCTATCTCCTTCTTGAATACATCTAATGACTTGGCCTCCACTGCCTTCTGTGGTGGAGAATTCCACAGGTTCACCACCCTCTGACTGAAGAAATTTCTCCTCATCTTTGTTCTAAATGGCATACCCCGTATCCTGAGACTGTGACCCCTGGTTCTGGACTCCCCAGCCATCGAGAACATCCTCCCTGCATCTAGTCTGTCTAGTCCTGTTTAGAATTTTATGTTTCGATGAGATCACCTCTCATTCTTCTAAACTCTAGTGAATACAGGCCGAGTCGACCCAATCTCTCCTCATACGTCAGACCTGCCATCCCAGGAATCAGTCTGGTAAACCTTCGTTGCACTCCCTCCGTGGCAAGGACATCCTTCCTCAGATAAGGAGACCAAAACTGCACACGATACTCCAGATGTGGTCTCACCAAGGCCCTCTATAATGGCAGTAAGACATCCCTGCTCCTGTACTCAAATCCTTTTGCAATGAAGGCCAACATACCATTCGCCTTCCTAACTGCTTGCAGGGGAGTTCTCGCCAGTGTCCTGGGCCAATGTTTATCCCTCAACCAACATCACTTTTAAAATAAAAAAACATTATCTGGTCATTATTCCATTGCTGTTTGTGGGATCTTGCTGTGCACAAATTAGCTGCCGTGTTTCCTACATTACAACAGTGACTACACTTCAAAGTTACTTAATTGGGATGTCCTGAGGTCATGAAAGGTGCTATATAAATGCAAGTCTTTATTTTCTTTGATATTGCTGCTTGGTGTACAGGACGTGGAGGAGGGAGATAAAGACCTACACAACCAGGAGGGGGAAACTCGCCCTGAGGCTCTTGTGTCTTAGTGCCTCAACACGCTGAGCTACGTAGACCGGGAAGTGGTCTGTGTCGAGTTAGCTGACCTCAGCCCGAATGGTGAACTACAGTGCCACAGGTTGGGGGAGGGTGAAAGTTCTGCTCCTGATCGCTGTCCAGTGCAGCCAATCCCCGTGTGTTGGGGGGAAAGCGATCGGGCTGTGATGCCCCCTACAATAAAATAGGATGCCGACACTCGTTGTCTGTGCTTCCGTGTAAAGAACGGGTGATGGGGGAGTAACATGCTTGTCGAGGCAGAAGCCTACAGCTTGAATCGATGCCCGAGAGTGGGGGAGACAAGATAAATTCTCTAAAGCTGTATTTGCTAATCTTCCAGAAGGGGGCAGCATCGTAGCAAAAACACCATCCCAGCAAAATCACCAAGTGTCCTCTCTCTGCCTGAGGTGCGGTGAATATGAGATAGTAATGTTGAGCTCATCCAAACCTCTGCTGCCCGTATCCTAACTCGCACCAAGTCCCGTTCACCCATCACCCTCTGTGCTCGCTGACCGATGTTGGCTCCCGGTCCAGCAACGCCTCAATTTTAAAATTCTCATCCTGGTTTTCAAATCCTTCCTTGGCCTGGCCCCCTCACTACCTCCGTAACCCCCTACAACCCTCCGAGATCTCTGCGCTCCTCCAATTCTGGCCTCTTGCGCATCCCCGATTTCCATCGCCCCACCATTGGCGGCCGTGCCTTCAGCCGCCTCGGCCCTAAGCTCTGGAATTCCCTCCCTAAACCTCCCTGCCTCTCTTCCCCTCCTTTAAGACGCTCTTAAAACCCACCTCCTTGACCAAGCTTTTGGTCACCTGTCCTAATATCTCCTTATGTGGCCTGGTGTCAAATTTTGTTTGATAATCGCTCCTGTGAAGCACCTTGGAATGTTAAAGGCACTATATAAATGCAAGTTGATCTGTTTTCCTTTGTGCTGCTCAAGCTCAGGAGTAGTAGAAATGTCCTTTTAAAATAAAAAAACCACTTGCACGAGCTCCAAACGTTGAAAAGCCTCCCCTCCCCCCAATAAATATTCCCTACAGGAATGAAGGCCATGCGAAGAAGCAATTGTGGGAAGTGGGTGTTGTTTGTCAATCCGTGTGTTCCATGGAAAAAAAAAACTTCCTCAGGGCCATCTTCTGTGAGCTGTTTGCGTCATCAAGAAGTTCAAATATCTTCCAAAATAAGGGGGCGGCGGAGGAGAAAGGGAGAGAATTAGATGTGTTGGTGCCACACTTTAGTACCGAAAGGGAGGAGGGAGTCCTGAATGACCTCCAATTAAATAATGTGCACTTGTAAAACATTTCCAACGAGAGAAAGACTTGCATTTATATAGCGCCTTTCACAACCTCAGGACGTTCCCAAAGCGCTTTTCAGCCAATGAAGTACTTTTGAAGTGTAGCCACCGTTGTAATGTAGGAAACGCGGCAGCCAATTTGCGCACAGCAAGATCCCACAAACAGCAATATGATAATGACCGTAATCGTCTGTTTTAGTGACGTGGGTGGAGGGATAAATATCGGCCAGGACACCGGGGAGAACGCCCCTGCTCTTCATCGAAATAGTGACCGTCGGATCTTTTACGTTCACCTGAGAGCCCCTGTTTAATATCTCATCGGAAAGACGGACACCTCCGACAGCAACCAGATAGAATGTGTCTCCGTTAGCAGCCAAGTCTCGGAGACGACGTGAATGTGGTGGGAGTTGGGGGGAGGGCCCTCGGGGTAAGTGGTCCCTTCTCCTGAATATCGAGTGGAGAAACCCCACCTGCTGGGAGACCAGAGGGGGACTGAACAGGGTTTATTTGGATGCTGCAGCCCTGATGACAGAGACCCTGGTGGGAGGCCAACAGGCCCTGTCCCAGCAGGGGATCGTGCTCTCAAACCACACTGCAGTTTGTCACGTCGGGAATGTTTAAGGCCTGCGGAACCAGCGGCGTTTAAGTTAAAATGTGCGAGGGGGTCGTTCTCTAATGAGATCCTAGCGGGAGGGGACTGGGTTATGAGGAAAATGGGGCTCTTCAGCTTGGTAAGGAGGTGTCTAAGAGGTGATGTTAGGGAGGGAGGCACGATAGTTTTCAAATCCCTCCGTGGCCTCGCCCCCTCCCTATCTCTGTAGCCTCCTCCAGCCCTACAACCCTCCGAGATCTCTGCGCTCCTCCAATTCTGGTCTCTTGCGCATCCCCGATTTTAATCGCTCCATCATCGGCGGCCGTGCCTTCAGCTCTGGAATTCCCTCCCTAAACCTCTCCGCCTCTCTCTCCTCCTTTAAGACGCCCCTTAAAACCTACCTCTTTGACCAAGCTTTTGGTCACCTGTCCTAATACCTCCTTATGTGGCTCGGTGTCAAATTTTGTCTGATAATCGCTCCTGTGAAGCGCCTCGGGACGTTTTACTACGTTAAAGGTGCTGTATAAATGCAAGTTGTTGTTGATAGTTGAAGGAATGGAGAAGGTGAAACTGGAACCTATGGAGACGGAGTTAACAGCGTGAACCCCGAGGACCAGCACATGGTTTCTCAACGCCTGGTATCTGACTGAAAAGACTAATGATAAAAGGCATTAACTCCACACAAATCAGATAGGAACGTAGGAACAGGAGTAGGCCATTCAGCCCCTCGTGCCTGCTCCGCCATTTGATAAGATCATGGCTGATCTGTGATCTAACTCCATATACCACAGGATGCACTGCAGCAACTCGCCAAGGCTTCTTCGACAGCACCTCCCAAACCCGCGACCTCTACCACCTAGAAGGACAAGAGCAGCAGGCACATGGGAACAACACCACCTGCACGTTCCCCTCCAAGTCACACACCATCCCGACTTGGAAATATATCGGCCGTTCCTTCATCGTCGCTGGGTCAAAATCCTGGAACTCCCTTCCTAACAGCACTGTGGGAGAACCGTCACCACACGGACTGCAGCGGTTCAAGAAGGCGGCTCACCACCACCTTCTCAAGGGGCAATTAGGGATGGGCAATAAATGCCGGCATTGCCAGCGACGCCCACATCCCGTGAACGAATAACAAAAATAAATAAATACCCGCCTTTGGCCCATATCCCTTAATACCTTTGGTTGCCAAAAAGCTATCCATCTCACATTTAAATTTAGCAATTGAGCTATCATTGATTGCCGTTTGCGGAAGAGATGTTGAACTTGGAAGCATCTCAATCAAAACCGACCCTGTGAAGAGGTATCGCTGCTACCTCCACCACTGCCTTAAGCCTTGACTGAGTTTTGTCCGTAAGCTGTTTAGCTGTGGGGTGAGATTGTTTCGGGAAACTTGCAGGAAAATACCCGGGGAATGTGATCGCCACCATACTGAGATGTTGGAACTGTTGTGTCCAGACCGTGGGTCTTCAGTGGCCCCAGTGAATTGCATTTATATACAGCACCTTTCACAACCTCAGGACATCCCAAAGCGCTTTACAGGCAATGAAGTGCTCGGGAAATGTATGTGGAGATGCCGGTGATGGACTGGGGTTGACAATTGTAAACAATTTTACAACACCAAGTTATAGTCCAGCAATTTTATTTTAAATTCACAAGCTTTCGGAGATTTTCTCCTTCCGAAACATTTGCCTGAGGAAGGAGAAAATCTCCGAAAGCTTGTGAATTTAAAATAAAATTGCTGGACTATAACTTGGTGTTGTAAAATTGTTTACAATCGGGAAATGTAGTCAGTGTTCAAATTTAGTGAACACGGCAACCAATTTTTGCACAGCAAGCTCCCACGAACAGTGAATGAAATAAATGAGCGGATAAAAATTTTTTTTGGTGACACAGTGCTTCTGACTATCCAGCTCAGGAACCATTTGTGTCATATATTTCTTATTCGCTAGTTTGTCCTGTTTGAACTTTCTGGGCCTGGAGGTTTGGAAAAGGGCTGTTGTCTCCTTGGTGCATCAATCCCATATCGGAACACGGAGCTCCGTTAGTCTGGGCAACTTCAGATCCATGGGAATTAACGGGAGCAGGGAATGGAATTTCTATGACCCCCCCCCCCCCCCTCCAATTCCCCGTGGTATGCACCATGAAAACCAGAGGCTTGGACATGCTGTTGGTAAGTAAGTTGGTGAGGCAATCGAGTGGCCAAAAGCAGGGCAAATACTTCTCTTAGTTGGAACTGTAAAATGGGTGCCGTGGATCAGAAGGAGAAAAGGAGAGAATGTGTTTGGAGGCACTGCCTGATTTGCATTTATTAATTAGCCCGCACGGACAGGGCCAACAACAACAACAACTTGCATTTATATAGCGCCTTTAACATAGTAAAACGTCCCAAGGTGCTTCACAGGAGCGTAAATCAGACATAAAATTGACACCGAGCCACATAAGGAGGTATTAGGACAGATGACCGAAGCCTTGGTCAAAGAGGTAGGTTTTAAGGGGCGTCTTAAAGGAGGAGAGAGAGGCGGAGAGGTTTAGAGAGGGAATTCCAGAGCTTAGGGCCGAGGCAGCTGAAGGCACGGCCGCCAATGGTGGAGCGAAGGAAATCGGGGGTGCGCAAGAGGCCAGAATTGGAGGAGCGCGGAGATCTCGGAGGGCTGTAGGGCTGGAGGAGGGTTACAGAGATAGGGAGGGGGGCGAGGCCACGGAGGGATGAGAATTTTAAAGTCAAGGCATTGCCGGAACAAACAATTCAAGGATCTAATGAGAACAATTAACTTGAAAGCTTTCTGTCGGTGCCACCGGTGACCGGGCGGGGGGGGGGTTGGGGTAGGGACGGTGAAACTGCCCAGCGTTGGCGCCTCGTGTAACCCGCGATCGCTTAAACTAGAGCGGGCGTTGTAGCGCTAGAGTGGAACGTTATTACCCGAACTCTCGAAGGGTTAACCGCTCATTTCTTAACTCCTCCCTCCCTCCCCCACACACCAACCCCACAAAACTCCTGAACCTTCCACCTCCCCTGCGCATTCCTGCAGATCGAACAAAAGGCTTCTTGCAGGCAGGTGTGAATGCCCTGGGTTTTTTTTGTGTTTTGTGTGTGTGTGTGTGTGTGTGTGTGTGTGTGACCGGTACATTTGGCTGGGATTAGTGTGTGAGATTTGAGCAACACCTCACATAATTACCACCATTTGGTCTCGCTCGCCTTTGATATTCTGGAGCTGCTCGGATTAGCGCTACTGGGTGATTGCAGGCATGTTGTCGTTCCTTTTTAATTCACCGTCTGTATGTTTCCACTATGTATCAGCTCCACTTTTCCAGAATTATCTTACCCCCAACCCCCCCCCCACACACCAACCCCGCGCAAGAATGTTCTTCCGTGGGAGCGTCGCACACTACAAAGCTCCAGCACTGCTTAAGCCTCTTTTATGTTGGGTTTACCTTCACGGCCACTGGTTTCCTTACACGAGGGGCTGGTGCAGCCCCAGGCAGTGCCAGAGGCAAACCGCCAGGGGCCATTCATCCCCAGATCCCACTTTATTTGTTCACGGTAAGGTGAGGCCGATCCCTCACCCCCCCCCACTTCTCAATCTGGGTCCGAGTTAATTAAACAATTTTATTGCAGCACTGGGAAAACAGAGAACACAACATCCAAACTATACGTGTCTGTGTCTGTGTGGAGGTGCATGAGTGCGCACATGTATGAGTGTGCGCGTGCATTTGTGTGCGTGTATGTGTATGCGTGTGTATGAGTACACTTGTGAATGAATGCGCATGTATGAGTTGGCGTGTGTATGTGTGCATGCGTATGTGTGTGCCTGTGTATGAGTTGGCGTGTGTATGTGTGCATGTGTATGAGTTTGCGTGTTTATGTGTGCGTGTGTATATGTGTGCATGTGTATGAGTTGGCGTGTGTATGTGTGCCTGTGTATGAGTTGGTGTGTGCATGTGTGTGCCTGTGTATGAGTTGGCGTGTGTATGAGTTGGCGTGTGTATAAGTGCGCCTGTGTATGTGTTAGCATGTGTATATGTGTGCATGTGTATGAGTTGGCATGTGTATGTGTGCATGTGTATGAGTTGGCATGTGTATGTGTGTGCCTGTGTATGAGTTGGTGTGTTTATGTGTGCATGTGTATGAGTTGGTGTGTGTATGAGTGTGCCTGTGTATGAGTTGGCGTGTGTATGAGTTGGCGTATGTGTGCATGTGTATGTGTGTGCCTGTGTATGAGTTGGCGTGTGTATGTGTGCATGTGTATGAGTTCGCGTATGTGTGCATGTGTATGTGTGTGCCTGCGTATGAGTTGGCGTGTGTATGTGTGCATGTGTATGAGTTCGCGTGTTTATGTGTGCGTGTGTATGTGTGTGCCTGTGTATGAGTTGGCGTGTGTATGTGTGTGCCTGTGTATGAGTTGGCGTGTGTATGTGTGTGCCTGTGTATGAGTTGGCGTGTGTATGTGTGCGTGTGTATGTGTGTGCCTGTGTATGAGTTGGCATGTGTATAAGTGTGCCTGTGTATGTGTTGGCATGTGTATGTGTGCCTGTGTATGAGTTGGCGTGTGTATGTGTGCCTGTGTATGAGTTGGCGTGTGTATGAGTTGGCATGTGTATAAGTGCGCCTGTGTACGTGTTGGCGTGTGTATGTGTGCCTGTGTATGAGTTGGCGTGTGTATGAGTTGGCATGTGTATGTGTGCATGTGTATGAGTTGGAATGTGTATGTGTGTGCCTCTGTATGAGTTGGCGTGTGTATGTGTGCATGTGTATGAGTTGGAATGTGTATGTGTGTGCCTGTGTATGAGTTGGTGTGTTTATGTGTGCATGTGTATGAGTTGGCGTGTGTATGTGTGTGCCTGTGTATGAGTTGGCGTGTGTATGAGTTGGCGTGTGTATGAGTTGGCGTGTGTATGAGTTGGCATGTGTATGAGTGCGCCTGTGTATGTGTTGGCATGTGTATATGTGTGCATGTGTATGAGTGTGCCTGTGTATGAGTTGGCGTGTGTATGTGTGCATGTGTATGAGTTGGCATGTGTATGTGTGTACCTGTGTATGAGTTGGTGTGTTTATGTGTACATGTGTATGTGTGTGCCTGTGTATGAGTTGGCATGTGTATGTGTGTGCCTGTGTATGAGTCAGCGTGTTTATGTGTGCGTGTGTATGTGTGTGCCTGTGTATGAGTTGGCGTGTTTATGTGTGCGTGTGTATGTGTGTGCCTGTGTATGAGTTGGCGTGTTTATGTGTGCGTGTGTATGTGTGTGCTTGTGTATGAGTTGGCGTGTTTATGTGTGCGTGTGTATGTGTGTGCCTGTGTATGAGTTGGCGTGTTTATGTGTGCATGTGTATGTGTGTGTCTGTGTATGAGTTGGCATGTTTATGTGTGCGTGTTTATGTGTGTGCCTGTGTATGAGTTGGCGTGTTTATGTGTGCATGTGTATGTGTGTGTCTGTGTATGAGTTGGCGTTTTTATGTGTGCGTGTGTATGTGTGCGCACCCATTAGTGTGTGTACGTCCCAACAATGTAAATGAATAAATGAATAGTCCCACTAAATTTCAGGGGAGGAAGGAAGAAAATTAGAAAACAAAATGTTTGATTTTTGTATTTGTATGCACTAGCGGAGCAGAGCTAAGCCAGGCTTTTCATTATAGCACCAAGTCTGATGAGAAAAGAGGCATTCTCGTTGTTCCCATCATGGATACAAGTTTGAGTCAGGGTCGGTGCTGAGGAAGAGCTACATTGTACAAGGCTCCGTCATCCAGGTGAGGCCTTGTCTACCTGCTCAGGTGATGTTAAAGATCCCACGGCGTGATTTGTCCTGGGACAACCTCAACCAAAATCAGATGAGCTGACCACTCATCTCCGTGCTGCTCGGGGGACAATCCTGGCTCATGGGTGTCGTCCGTGGCTCAGTGGGTAGCACTCTCGCCTTGGAGTCAGCAGGTCACGGGTTCCAGAGACTTGAGCACATTATCCAGGCTGACGCTCCCAGTGCATTACTGAGGAAGTGCTGCACTGTCGGAGGTGCCGTCTTTCTGCCCCCTCAGGTGGACGTAAAAGATCCCACGGCATGATTTGAAGAAGAGCAGGGGCGTTCTCTTCGATGTCCTGGCCAAAAGTTATTCCTCAACCGACACCTAAAAAACAGATGATGTTGTCATTATCTCGTTACTGTTTGTGGGATCTTGCTGTGCGTAAATTGGTTGCCGTGTTTCCTACATTACAACAGCGACCACACTTCAAAAGTCCTTCATTGCCAGTAAAGAGCTCTGGGACGTCCTGAGGTCCCAACGACGAGAGCCCAGATATATTCCCGGCCCTGCAACAAAGCTATCCCCGGACACACATAAATGCCTAGGTGTCAGGGAAAAAGTGCTGGGCACTTCAAAACAACATCTTGCATTTATATAGCGCCTTTAACGTAGTAAAATGTCCTGTGGCGCTTCACAGGAGTGATTGTCAAACAAAATTTGACACCGAATCACATAAGGAGTTATTAGGACAGGTGACCATAGGCTTGGTCAAAGAGGTAGTTTTTAAGGAGCGTCTTAAAGGAGGAGAGAGAGGTAGAGAGGTTTAGGGAGGGAATTCCAGAGCTTAGGGAATAAGGAGCTGAAGGCACGGCCGCCAATGGTGGAGCGATGAAAATCGGGGATGTGCAAGAGGCCAGAATTGGAGGAGCGCAGAGATCTCGGAGGGTTGCAGGGCTGGAGGAGGTTCACAGAGATAGGGAGGGGCGAGGCCACGGAGGGATTTGAACATAAGGATGGACCGGGAGCCAATGTAGGCCAGCGAGCACAGAGGCGATGGGTGAAAGGGACTTCACTGGCTCTCTTATCCCGCTAGCAGAACTGAGGAGAGCCACAGGCTGCGTGTTACTGCCTGTGGGAGAAGGGAGCTGGATTGAGCAGTGTTAAGATGGGAGCTGGCACAGGGATAGCCGCCTCCTGGAATCCAAGATAAACAAACGGCAGCGTACAATCAACCAGTGCCGTACAGCAGTCGTGTTGAGGTGTTTAATACGAGCACATTACAGTGGTGTATGACAGTGGATAATTTAGAATCCAAGAGACGGGTGACTCTGAACAGACTCTATCGCTAATTAATCAAAGGTTAAACAATATCCAAATAACACTGCTCAGTAATTGGGTTAGCAGATGTAACTGAAAGGAACTAAAACAGTCTGGGATCAGGGACACACCATTCCACAGAATGAGGACTTTACGGATTCAGGGCTTAACATTTGAGGAGCAAGGGGCCAAGAACAGGAAAAGATCAACAGGGTGCAAAAATGAAGCAAAATAAGATCTATATAGTGTGATCCAATATACTTACTGGTGAATCTCTCTTTCTCTGTTTCTCTCTCTCTATCTTTCTGTCTCTCGCACACTTTCTCTCTGCCTCTCAGACTCTGTCTCTCTTTCTCCATCTCTTGTTTGCAACCTGTCTCTCCCTTTCTCTCTCTCTCCCTTGTCTGTCACTCTCTCTTTCTTTCTCTCTTTTTCCCTCTGTCCCTCCCTCTTTCTCTGTCTCTGCCTCTCTTTCCCTTTGTCCATCCCTCTCTCTTTGCAACTAAGATGGAGAACAGCTGAAGAAGCAAACCCTATTTACTTTTAAACATAGGGACGTTGAACGCAAAAGCAAGGAAGTCATGTTGAATTTGTACCAGACTTTGGTTCGGCTACAGTCGGAGCATTGCATGCAATTCTGGGCCCGCCGTTATAAGAAGGAGATCAGAGTCATGGAAAGGGGACAGTGGAAGATTCACTAGACCGAGACCAGGAGTGAAAGTGTATAGTTATGGAGCTTACAAAACTGGGGCTTTTCTCACTGGGTCAGAGAAGTTTAAGGGTCGGGGGGTCTGATAAAAGCTTTCACAATTATGAAAGGTTTCGAGAGAACAATTAGTGGAAAGATGTTTTCATTGGCTGATACTGACAGATCTTGGAGTTCTGATTTAAGATTTATTCACCAATGAGGCAACAGTGCTAGGAACAGTCCTGTCCAAACTTCCAGACGCACAAAATTCAAACAAGGCAAACCAGAATGAGAAATATAAGCACAAACAGGACAATGTTGCCTGGGCTTCAACGGCTGGAAATCCGGGGATTGGGGGATGTAGCCTGGACGACTCTTGCCTAAGGAGGAATTTCACAGAATTTTCCTTGAAATGGAGAGGATGCAGAGGAGATTTACTAGAACGGTACCAGGGATGAGGGACTTCAGTTATGTGGAGAGACTGGAGAAGCTGGGATTGTTCTCCTTAGAGCAGAGAAGGTTGAGGGGGTATTTAATAGAGGTGTTCAAAATTATGAGGGATTTTGATAGAGGAGATAAGGAGAAACTGTTTCCACTGGCAGGAAGGTCAATAACCAGAGGACACAGATTTAAGATAATTAGTAAAAGAACCAGAAGAGAATTTTTTTCACACAGCGAGTTGTTATGACCTGGAACGCACTGCCTGAAAGGGTGGTGGAAGCAGATTCAATAGTAACTTTCAAATTGGACAAATACTTGAAAAGTTAAAATTTGCAGGGCTATGGAGAAAGAGCAGGGGTTGCGGGACTAACTTTCAAGGAGCCGGCACAGGCATGATGGGCTGAATGGCCTCCTTCTGTGCTGTATGATTCTATGAAATTGGCCATCGTTTTTTTCCCCCTCGCCCCCAGGAGTTAGCATTAGCAGGGGTTGGGGAGAGAGGTTGTTTAAGCTTGCAGTGTCTAATAGATATGGTCCGGTGGTCTTTTCCTGCCCTTTTCATGTGTTCCTTCATATGCACAACTGGATTCTAAGGCCCAAGATGTGCAGCAGTGTATTATTGTGCCAGTACCTGAGGGCAAGTAGTGTCCCATCCTATCTGGGCCCCAAGTCCAAACACAGCTACCGCTAATCAGGTGATAGACTGAGGAAACAGGCTCACCCAATTGTCCAACCAATAATGGCTACTAATGGGTTAAGGGTTGTTGTGTTAAGTTTGTTATCTGAATACAGAATAGAACAGCTTTGTGTTAGGTTTCCTTGCCTCAGGCAGGTCTCTCTTCTCCTCCCCCCCCCCACACACAACCAACCCCCCCGACCCTGCAACAGCCCAGCAGTCACACCGGTCCCAGCACCACACTGAACCTAAGTACCTGTTAACCATTGTTGCCTCCTCAATCACTCGCAATAGGGAGATAATTGTTTCCAATTGCCCTTTGTCACTCCCTTTCAGACACAAGCTTTTAGCCCCTCAAGGGCCAAAGGCTAGTGTTTTGTTTATTAGACATCTAATAGATCCAGACTACGAACACGGACTTAATTCCCGACCAGTTTCCCAGGAGAAGGTGTCTTTTCGGATTTTCACTTCACAAAGACCATTTATTCTGACAAATATTTGCACACTCGAGGTGTTGCAAAAAGGAGCTTATGTGAGTTAAACGATCAAATAAATGCTTAGTGCAGTGAGGAAATAATTATTTCATTTTATGGGCATTCCAAAATTAATGCTATTTATTAATGATAAATTAAATCCTCTATTTGTGTTTGAGTTGCATTTTGCAATGATTCCAGTCCTTCAACGGATGAAACAAAGGGAGTGACTGAGATTCTACAGATGAGGCATTAAACTGAACGTCTGTACGATCAGCTTTCAGACTCGACTATTCCGATGCTCTTCTGCCCGGCCTCCCACCTTTCACCCTTCGTAAACGTGAGTTCATCCAAATCTCTGCTGCCCCGTATCCTAACTCACACCAAGTCCCAATCGCCCATCACCCCCTGTGCTCGCTGACCTAGATTGGCTCCCGGTCCGGGAACGCCTTGATTTTAAAGTTCTCATCCATGTGTTCAAATCCCTCTGTGGCCTCGCCCCCCCTCCCTATCTCTCTAACCTGTTCCAGCCCTACAATCTTCCAAGATCTCCGCACTCCTCCAACTCTGGCCTCTTGTGAATCCCCGATTTCCTTCGCTGCACCATTGGCGGCCGTGCCTTCAGCTGCCTAGGGCCCTAAGCTCTGGAATTCCCTCCCTAAACCTCTCCGCCACTCTCTCCTCCTTTAAGACGCTCCTTAAAACCTACCTCTTTGACCAAGCTTTTGGTCACCTGTCCTAATATCTCGTTATGTGACTCAGTGTCAAATTTTGTTTGATAATCGCTCCTGCGAAAGGCCTTGGGACATTTTACCACGTTAAAGGCGCTGTATAAATGCAAGTTGTTGTTCGAATGGATAGTAAAAGCTGCTTCGTGCCAGCAAAACCGAGTCCCAACGCACGGGCACCGTGCTGGTGGCTGTCACCCAAAGATTAATCCAGCGGATTGACTGAGGGTGGGTGCTGGCTTCACCTGCCTTAGTGAATCCCAGTAACTGTACCTTCAGGTGCCTGCTGTCTAGTGCAGGTCCTCAAAGTATTAAAAACCGTCAAAGATCCTTTTGGCACGATTCAAAGAAGAGCAGGGTGTCCTGGCCAACATTCCTCAACCAACACTGCCAAAAAAAACAGTTTGTGGGACCTTGCTGTGCTCAAAATGGCCACCACATTCGCCCACATCACAACAATAACTGCACAATGTATTTCCTTGTACGTGAAGGGTTTTAGTATGTGTCTGAGAGACGTGATGAGGTGCTATATAAATGCAAGGGCCCTCTACTTCTATTGAAAGGAAAGCATATTGTAATATTGGTTAAGTTCCTTCCTCCTAAATACTC
The DNA here is from genome assembly GCF_035084215.1 of Heptranchias perlo. Classification (NCBI taxonomy): domain Eukaryota; kingdom Metazoa; phylum Chordata; class Chondrichthyes; order Hexanchiformes; family Hexanchidae; genus Heptranchias; species Heptranchias perlo. Next base: position 34,719,923 of record NC_090344.1, on the reverse strand, counting down.
CTGTAGAGGCTGCTAAAGCCTCAATATCAAACTGGGTTACCAAGGAGTCAGGCGAGGCTCAGTGGGTGGGACTCTCACCTCTGAGTCAGAAGGTCGTGGGTACATATCCCACTCCAGAGACTTGAGCACGAAATCTAGGCTGACACTCCCAGTGCCAGTGCTGAGGGAGTGCTGCACAGTCGGAGGTGCCGTCTTTCAGATGACACGTTAAACTGAGACCCCCACCCCCCCCCCCCACATCTGCCCTCTCAGGGAGACGTAAAAGATCCCATGGCAGTACTTTGAAGAAGAGAAGGGGAGTTCTCCCCGGTGTCCTGGCCAATATTTATCCCTCAACCAACATCACGAAAACAGATTATCTGGTCATTAACTCATTGGTGTCTTTGGGATCTTGCTGTGCACAAATCGGATGCTGCATTTCCTTCATTACAACAGTGACTACACTTCAAAGCAGTAAAGTTTTTCGGGACGTCCTGAGGTCATAAAAGACGCCTTATCAATGCAAGTTCTTTCTTTCTAGGGAATGAGCCAGTGCCAAATGAAGGGAGGACTGGGCCCAGCGGCTGAGAGAGTTTCACAAGGTCCTTGTCACTTGAAGCCGCCAGGCACAATTAGTCTCATCACCTGTTGACTTGGACAAGATGAGGGAACAAGCTGTCACTGCCCATCACTTTGCACTTCATTCAAGCCTCCTGTCAGCCCAGTACGGACCTGTCACTTGTCACCGACTCCTAACGAGTCTCAATTGTCTCAAAGTACACATTGCCTGGCTGGCTCCTGCCTCCAGCAAGATATCAGAGGGGCAGAGCGCAGCTCGCGCTAGCCTTAGCGATACCACATCCCAAAGTAATGGAACCATAGCAACCTGCAACTGTTTCTAGGCAACCTTGCCAAACAGATCAGGGACCGACATCGTTCACTTCACAGCTCAATGTAAGGTAAGGTTGCCAACTCTGGTTGGAGGTTTCATCCCATCACATCCTGCCTCCAGCCGCCCAGCCCTGCTCCCATTGGTCGCTTGACACGTCCATCCTCGTGACAACACCACCCCACCCCCCCCCCCAACTTTTCCAACAACGTTCACCTGAGGAAGGAGGAAACCTCCGAAAGCTTGTGAATTTAAAATAAAATTGCTGGACTATAACTTGGTGTTGTAAAATTGTTTACAATTGTCAACCCCAGTCCATCACCGGCATCTCCACATCACAACTTTCCACAACAATTGGAAAGCAAACTCGTTATCCGATTGGGTAATTCTTGATTGTCAATCAAACAGCCTTTTGTTCCCCCCCATCTCCAATATTTTTATAACTAATGAACAGAAGTGTTCAAAGCAAATGAAGAAACACACACAATATTTTTTTATGACATTTTTCTTGGATTGCTCGCAGCAGTGTCGAGGAGATTAATCTTTAATTCCTGGAGACTCCAGGACAATCTCGGAGGGTTGAGGACCCTAATCCTGGGAGAGTGATGGTAAAGAGAGCTGCCTGCATCGCTCTCCCATTCTTCTATTCCGATCTGCCTCCGGTCTCCTGGAACACCTTTTGAAGCATTGGCGACATAGAGACTGGCTCATCTGCATATTTAAGAAAGAATGAACTTGCATTTATACAGCGGCCTTTCGTGACCTCAGGACATCCCAAAGTGCTTTACAGCCAATGAAGTACTTTTGAAGTGTAGTCACTGTTGTGATGTAGGAAACACGGCAACTAATTTGCGAACAGCAAGGTCCCACAAACAGCGATGAGATAATGACCAGATAATCTGTTTTCATGATGTTGGTTGAGGGATATATTGGCCAGGACACCAGGGAGAACTCCCCTGCTCTTCTTCAAGACAGTACCATTTACATCCACCAGACAGGGCCTCGGTTTAGCGTCTCATCCGAAAGACGGCACCTCCGACAGTGCAGCGCTCCCTCAGTACTGCACCTGGGAGTGTCGGCCGAGAACATGTGCTCAAGTCTCTGGAGCAGGGCTTGGAACCCACAACCTTCTGACTCAGAGGCAAGAGTTCTACCCACTGATCCACGGCTGAAAGTCAGCTGGGAAAGACCGCAGGTCTCCTTGTCACCCCAAGTCACAATGGCACTCTCTTCCTGTAACTTCCTACCCCTGTTCAAAGAGACACTCTTCTCCGTCCGACACACCCCTAGTTTATAGATGTACTGTACCCTCTTCCACTCAGTTCACAGTGGAACTTTCTCCCTCCCCAACCTGGATCACAGAGATTACTTAAAATTATGTAGAAAATACATGGAACTGGCCCTTCGGCCCAACCAGTCCGTGTTGGGGTTTATCCCCAACACAAGCAGTATCCTAATCCCATGTACCCGCCCTGTTCCCATATCCCATTATCCCCCCCCCCCCCCTTTCCCTTCAACCACCCATCTAACCTGTTCTTAAATGTTGACCTGGCCTCTGCTTCAATCACTAACTCTAGCAGTGAATTCCACAGCCTCTCAACTCTCTGTGTAAAAAAAAAAGGTTTCTCCTGCTCTCTGTCCTAAATCTCTGACATTTAATCTTCTATCCACGTCTCCCCCATTGTAGATCTGTTTTACTGACGGGCTCCTGGATTCTAAGTGTCGGAGGTGGTGAGTTACAACGACCCGTTCGGTGATAAGGGCAAGTTAGCAGGCAGCTGGCAGCACTCCGCTTATCAGGCAAGCAGAAAGCATAAAGGGAGCAACACGTTCCCTCCTTGCAGCCAAGATACAAATGTTTTTTCTCTTGGCAGCGTTTGACAACGGAGGCATTCTAGTAGAGCCTGGCTGCGGGCCAAGGGCACGGTTGGGGGATTGGGGGGGGGCTGCCATGCTGCGGGTCGTAAGACAATTCAAGCCACACTCTTCACCGGCAAACCTAAGCGCATTCCTCTCATCGAAGCTCACCGAAGTCAGTGCCGGGATTCTCCCAGTGTCCGATCTGACTGCGGGGGGTGGTGGGGGGGGTGGGAATGGGGCAGAGTTTCCCGCTCGTGCGCCTGGGTCTGGCACATAGAGGAAAGAAAGAAAGAAGGAACTTGCATTTCTGCAGGGCTTTTCATGTCCTCAGGACGTCCCAAAACGCTTCACAGCCAATGAAGCACTTTTTGAAGTGTAGTCACTGTTGTGATGCAGGAAACACGGCAGCCGATTTGCGCACAGCAAGATCCCACAAACAGCAACGTGATAACGACCAGATCATCTGTTTTAGTGATGTTGGTTGAGGAGTAAATGTTGGCCAGGACACCGGTAGGGGGGTGGGGAATTCCCTGCTCTTCTTCGAATAATGCCCCGGGATCTTTTACGTCTACCCGAGAGGGCAGACAGGGCCTCGGTTTAACGTGTCATCCAAAAGACGGCACCTCCGACAGTGCGGCACTCCCTCAGTACCGCACCGGGACGGTCAGCCTAGATTATGTGCTCAAGTCTCTGAGGTGGGGCTCGAACCCACAGCTTCCTAACCCAGGGGTGAAAGTGCTGCCCACTGAGCCATAGTGGGACACTGGAAGTCACGGCTGAAAGGCAGACGGGGAAGAACCCTGGGTCTGTAACAGAGCCTGATCCCATTTTTAATCCGTTTAAACGCACAGATAGAACAAGGGTTTCCTTTTTTTTTAATATTCATTCTCGGGATGTGGGCGTCACCGGCAAGGCCGCCATTTATTGCCCATCCCTGGTTGCCCTGAGAAGATGGTGGTGGGCCTTCTTCTTGAACCACTGTGATGCCGTTTGATACGGCTGAGTGACTTGCTAGGCCATTTCAGAGGGCAGTTAAGAGTCAACCACGTTGGTGTGGGACTGGAATCACATATAGGCCAGACCGGGTAAGGACAGCAGGTTTCCTTCCCCAAAGGGCATTAGTGAACTGGTTGGGTTTTTACGACAATCCGTACTAATACTTTCACTGTTTACCCAGCCTTTTTTTCAGGTTTTTTTTGCAAACTGAATTCTCAAACTGACATGGCGGGATTTGAACTCACGTTCCCTGGATTGCTAGACCTTTACCCAGAGAGTGGCTAGAATGCGGAACTCGCTACCACAAGGAATGGTTGAGGCAAATAGCATAGGTGCCTGTAAGGGGAAGCCAGATGAGCACATGCAGGAGAAAGGCATAGAAGGTTATGCAGGTAAGGTGAGACGAAGTAGGGGTGGGAGGAGGCTCGTGAGGAGCATAAACACCGGCATAATGGGCCGAATGGCCAGTTTCTGTGCTGTCAATTTTATGTAATTCTGTGGAGTCCAGTGACATAAACACTACACCACCGTACCCACTACAACACGATCCTTAAAAGGCTCTGAGTGAAACGGGCCTGGATTGTGCCAACCGAACACAGGACTTGTGAAGAAGCCTGCACCCTTAACGGCCACACTCTTTGGCTTCACAAAAAGAAACACACGTGCGTGAAGCAGCTTGAAGGATAACGGTTGATAACATTACGTTGTGTTGTGTGGGGGGTGTAGGAGGGTTCGAGGTCTGCAGGCTTGCTGTGTGCATCTATTTGTTTAGGGACAGCTGCATCTGTAGGGGGGAGGGAGGAAGGAGCGACACTCTCCTGGCAAATGGACATTGCTTGTACTGTACCCTTATCTGGGCAAGATAGGAGAGAGCAAGCATTCAACTCAGGAGCAGGGCATAGGGTATTCACCTCATTAAAAGACAGTTTGTTCAGCTCTTTGCACACAGTCATCGGACTCTTAAGGGTTCCAGAAAGTTTATGCAGGTTGGCTAATTTGTCATATCAGCCACAGTAAGGTAATCATGCATACTATAATGTCATGAAATGCCCCAAAGTATTTCAAAGATAAGAAGACTGGATAGAGGAGGGGAGCGAAGGTATAGTCAGAGAGGCAGGGGAAGAGAGGTATTGAGGAGGAGGTATCTAGGGAGAACATTCTAGAGCGTGAGGCCAATGCAGCTGAAGGCGGAGTGGAGAAAGGGAGGGCAGAAAATCAGGGCACTGTTCTAAACACTTTTCATAATCCTTCAGGGAAGGGAACCTGCCACCTCTCCCCGCCCTGACCTACATATGCTATACTCTTAATGCCCTCGAGACAAGTGGAGATGGGCAATAAATATGGCCATGGCCTGTCGCCCACGTTCCAAGAGCAACTCAAAAAAAAAGCGAAGCTTTTTGGGTACTGTAGGGTAGCGGTTAGCGGTTATGTGACTAGACTGGTAACCCAGAGATTACTGAGTTCAAATCCCATTAAAGCAAAATTATAAAACGGAATTCAAAATAATCCATTGTGTTCACTAATGTCCTTTAAGGAAGGAAACCTAGGCTGGGCTGACCAACAGTTAGATCACTATTGAGGACATTGGGAGTAAACCACATAGTGTGGGACTGGAGCCAAATTGTTGGTCAGCCCAGCCTAGGTTCCCTACCTTAACAGACATTAGTGAACCCAATGGGTCTACTACTGAGGACATTGGGAGTAAACCACATGGAGCCAACAAGCCACACAGTTATAATCGCCCAAGCTGGCCACTGTCTGAGGCTGAACCAGACTGTTCCCAACCTCGGCGCCCTATTTGACCCTGAGCTGAGCTTCTGAACCCATATCCTCCATCACCAAGACCGCCTACATCCACCTCCATAATATCACCCGTCTCCACCCCTCCCTCAGCTCATCTGCTGCTGAAACCCTCATCTGTGCTTTTATTACCTCCAGATTCAATTATTCCAATGCTCTCCTGGCCGGCCTCCCACCCTCAGTAAACTTGAGCTCATCCAAAACTCTGCTGCCCGTATCCTAACTCGCACCAAGTCCCGTTCACCCATCACCCCCTGTGCTCGCTGACCGACACTGGCTCCCGGTCCGGGAACGCCTCGATTTTAAAATTCTCATCCTTGTGTTCAAATCCCTACATGGCCTCGCCCCCTCCCTATCTCTGTAACCTCCTCCAGCACTATAACTTTCCGAGATCTCTGCGCTCCTCCAATTCTGGCCTCTTGCGCATCCCCCGATTTTCATCGCTCCATCCTGGGCGGCCGTGCCTTCAGCTGCCTAGGGCCCTAAGCTCTGGAATTCCCTCCCTAAACCTCTCCGCCTCCCTCTCCTCCTTTAAAACGGTCCTTAAAACCTCCCTCTTTGACCAAGCTTTTGGTCACTCGTCCTAATATCTCCTTATGTGGCTCGGTGTCAAATTTAGTCTGATAATCGCTCCTGTGAAGCGCCTTGGGATGTTTTACTACGTTAAAGGCGCTGTATAAATGCAAGTTGTTGTTAAAGGCCCACCACCAACCAGGGATGGACAGCATGCATAGTGTCTCCCACATCCTCAGGACAATGTTGTTTTAAAAGTGTGCCCTGATCACCTCTGTAGGCTTGTGGAGATGCACTGTGAGGTCCAATTGAAGAAAATATTCGAACAACCCAAATAAGCCATCAAAGAATGTGTCAATAATATTTGCATATATTGGCATCATCAGCATAGCAGAAGGCTGACTGGTTGAATGGCTGGTCACTAGTCGAGGACAGGCTTTAGCCTCGGCTGGAATGCCAACTTCTCCTGCAGAATGAGAAGTTATGTTGAGATTCTGAAGTTTGAAGAGCACGCAAGATTTGAAGTGACTCCCGAATTCCCTTCCTGCATTCCAGCATCTGTGTGAATAAACGAACGTGCTTGATGCACTCGGATTTGTCTGCTTTCTGGGCTGTCCTCTAGAGATTTAACTGTTGGGGACAGTAGTTCCACTTGTAAGTTGCGGCTGGTAATTGTGCCCTGCTGCAGTATGGGCCTGCAAGCGAAGCTCGGAAAGAGGGGTCAGCCGAGGTTCAGTGGGTCGCACCCTCGCCTCGGAGTCAGAAAGTTGTGGGTTGAAGTCCCGCTCCAGAGACTTGAGCACAAAATCTAGGCTGACACTCTGGACCAGCACTGAGGGAAGTGCTGTCTTTCGGACGAGACATTAAACCGAGGCCCCATTTGCCCTCTCAGGTGGATGTAATAGATCTGATTGCACTATTCGAAAAAGAGCAGGGGAGTTCTCCCCGGTGTCCGGGCCAATATTTAATCCCTCAACCAACATCATTATAAACAGATTATCTGGTCATTATCACATTGCTGTATGTGGGAGCTTCCTGTGCACAAATTGGCTGCCGCATTTCCTACATTACAAGTAATTACACTTCAAAAAGCACATCATTGGCTATAGAGCGCTTAGGGCCATTCTGAGGTTGTGAAAAGCACGACATAAATGCAAGTCTTTAATTCCTTACTTTGGAGGGTAAATGGCTTGCAGTCGTGAACAGCTTGTGATTGCTCGAGCGCGGTGTTTCCCACAATGCTCTGGCGCAGACGCACCAGGCCTCCACGAGGCCCACTGATGAGTCCAGCCCCTGGCCTGAAAAGTACAGCCTATTGAAGTATCCAGTTACGGCTGCTTCCCTTCTGACCCCAGAGTGACCTTTCACTACCATCAAAGCTAAGCAGCTTACCTGCACAGCTTCGCGTTTCTTTTGTGGCTGTAATTCTAAGGGTCCGACTTTTTCACCTGCGGACCAGTGCGCAGTGGGGAAGCTGGGAGATTTGCCTCGTTCTCCCCCAGTGAGATTCCGACCTGGAACACTTGGGCTTTTTTTGGAATGTGCTTGAGGCACAGTAGGTGAAATAATGACGTAAAATGCACCCTTCTTAAAATGCTAACCCTATAACATTCTCACGGGGTGGTGGGGGGGAGGGGGGAGGGGGGTGCGGGGAGAGAGAGAGAGAGAGAGAGAGATTCAAACCTTGTAGCAGCATGTTAAGAGCAGGACTCTAACCGCCTCATCAACATGGAAGGTAGCAATTGTCAGAAGGTCATGGGTTCGAGTCCCACTCCAGACTTGAGCACAAAATCTAGGAGACACTCCCAGTGCCAGTACTGAGGGAGTGCTGCACAGTCGGAGGTGCCGTCTTTTGGATGAGATGCTGAACCAAGGCCCCGTCTGCCCTCTCAGGTGGATGTGAAAGATCCCATGGGCACTATTTGAAGAAGAGCAGGGGGTGTTCTCCCCGGTGTCCTGGGCCAATATTTATTCCTCAACCAACATCACTAAAACAGATTATCCAGTCATTGCTGTTTGTGGGAGCTTGCTGTGCATGAATTGGCTGCCACATTTCCTACATGACAACAGTGACTACACTTCAAAAGTACTTCATTGTCTGTAAAGCGCATTGGGACGACCTGTGGTTGTGAAAGGCGTTGTAGAAATGCAAGCTCTTTATTTTATAGGACTGAAAGTCCATGCTGCCCCTGTTGTGATTAGAGGCAACACCCTCACTGAGCAGTGGGTCCCGGGTCCTCTACCCAATCTGCGCCAGGTTGGCCAATCTGGGCACGGAGAGGAGATGAAGTGCCCATCAGTCGGGATTGCTGCTCCTGAGTGAGCGGTGATGGAACGCGGGCCTGCATGGATGTTGGGTGAGAACAGGATCGGGCTCTCCCGTCCTCCTTGTTAGGTCAGCCTGCCGACACACTCACACGTGAAGAATGGCTACTTAGATCTCTTGTCCAGCCCCAATTTACATCGCCCTCCATAGCCGGCCGTCCCTTCAGCTGCTTAGACCCTAAGCTCTGGAATTCCCTCCCTAAAACTCTCCACTTTCTACCTCTCTCTCCTCCTTTAAGACGCTCCTTAAAACTTACCTCTTTGACCAAACTTTTGGTAACCTGTCCTAATATCTCCTTACGTGGCTCAGTGTCAAATTTTGTTTGATAATTGCTCCTGTGAAGCACGTTGGGATATTTTACTATGTTAAAGGTCCTGTACAAATGCAAGTTGTTGTTGTTGACCGTATTCTGTGGGAATTGTACTCTGTGGGAATTGTACTCTGTGGGAATTGTACTCTGTGGACAGTACCCTTTGGGAATTGTACGCTGTGGGACAGTACTCTGTGGGAATTGTACACTGTGGGACAGTACTCTGTGGGAATTGTACACTGTGGGACAGTACCCTGTGGGAATTGTACCCTGTGGGAATTGTACCCTGTGGGAGTTGTACTCTGTGGGAACTGTACGTTGTGGGAATTGTACTCTATGGGAATTGTAGTCTGTGGGAACTGTACCCTGTGGGAATTGTACCCAATTGTACGCTGTAGGAATTGTACGCTGTGGGAATTGTACTCTATGGGAATTGTAGTCTGTGGGAACTGTACCCTGTGGGAACTGTACCCAATTGTACGCTGTGGGAATTGTACGCTGTGGGAATTGTACTCTATGGGAATTTTACTTTGTGGAATAGTAGTCTGTGGGAATTGTACCGTGTGGGAATTGTACCTTGTGGGAATTGTACTCTGTGGGACAGTACTCTGTGGGAATTATACTCTGTAGGACAGAACTCTGTGGGAATTGTACTCTGTGGGAATTGTACCCTGTGGGAGTTGTACTCTGTGGGAATTGTACTCTCTGGGACAGTACCCTGTGGGAATTGTACTCTGTGGGAATTGTACTCTGTGGGAGAGTATTCTGTGGGAGTTGAATTCTGTGGGACAGTACTCTGTGGGAATTGTAGTCTGTGGGAATTGTACCCTGTGGGAATTGTAGTCTGTGGGAATTGTAGTCTGTGGGAATTGTACCCTGTGGGAATTGTACCGTATGGGAGTTGTACCGTATGGGAGTTGTACTCTGGGAATTGTAGTCTGTGGGAATTGTACCGTATGGGAGTTGTACCGTATGGGAGTTGTACTCTGTGGGAATTGTACCCTGTGGGAATTGTACCGTATGGGAGTTGTACTCTGTGGGAATTGTACCCTGTGGGAATTGTACCGTATGGGAGTTGTACCGTATGGGAGTTGTACTCTGGGAATTGTAGTCTGTGGGAATTGTACTGTATGGGAGTTGTACCGTATGGGAGTTGTACTCTGTGGGAATTGTACACTGTGAGAATTGTACCGTATGGGAGTTGTACTGTATGGGAATTGTAGTCTGTGGGAATTGTACACTGTGGGAGTTGTACTGTATGGGAGTTGTACCGTATGGGAGTTGTACCGTATGGGAGTTGTACTGTATGGGAGTTGTACTCTGTGGGAATTGTACCCTGTGGGAGTTGTACTGTGTGGGAGTTGTACTGTATGGGAGTTGTACTCTGTGGGAATTGTACCCTGTGGGAGTTGTACTGTATGGGAGTTAGAGTCATAGAGTCATAGAGTCATAGAGTTATACAGCACGGATAGAGGCCCTTCGGCCCATCGTGTCCACGCCGGCCATCAGCCCTGTCTACTCTAATCCCATATTCCAGCATTTGGTCCGTAGCCTTGTATGCTATGGCATTTCAAGTGCTCATCCAAATGCTTCTTGAATGTTGTGAGGGTTCCTGCCTCCACAACCCTTTCAGGCAGTGAGTTCCAGACTCCAACCACCCTCTGGGTGAAAAAGTTCTTTCTCAAATCCCCTCTAAACCTCCCGCCTTTTACCTTGAATCTATGTCCCCTTGTTATAGTACCCTCAACGAAGGGAAAAAGCTCCTCAGTATCCATCCTATCTGTGCCCCTCATAATTTTGTACACCTCAATCATGTCCCCCCTCAGCCTCCTCTGCTCCAAGAAAAACAAACCCAATCTTCCCAGTCTCTCTTCATAGCTGAAGCGCTCCAGCCCTGGTAACATCCTGGTGAATCTCCTCTGCACCCTCTCCAAAGCGATCACATCCTTCCTGTAGTGTGGCGACCAGAACTGCACACAGTACTCCAGCTGTGGCCTAACCAGTGTTTTATACAGCTCCATCATAACCTCCTTGCTCTTATATTCTATGCCTCGGCTAATAAAGGCAAGTATCCCATATGCCTTCTTTACCACCTTATCTACCTGTTCCGCCGCCTTCAGGGATCTGTGAACTTGCACACCAAGATCCCTCTGACCCTCTGTCTTGCCTAGGGTCCTCCCATTCATTGTGTATTCCCTTGCCTTGTTAGTCCCTCCAAAGTGCATCACCTCGCACTTTTCCGGGTTAAATTCCATTTGCCACTGTTCCGCCCATCTGACCAACCCATCTATATCGTCCTGCAGACTGAGGCTATCCTCCTCGCTATTTACCACCCTACCAATTTTTGTATCATCAGCGAACTTACTGATCATACCTTTTACATTCATATCCAAGTCATTAATGTAGACCACAAACAGCAAGGGACCCAGCACAGATCCCTGTGGTACCCCACTGGCCACAGGCTTCCAGTCACAAAAACAACCTTCGACCATCACCCTGTTGTACTGTATGGGAGTTGTACTCTGTGGGAATTGTACCCTGTGGGAATTGTACCCTGTGGGAGTTGTACCGTATGGGAGTTGTACCGTATGGGAGTTGTACTGTATGGGAGTTGTAGCCTGTGGGAATTGTACTGTATGGGAGTTGTAGCCTGTGGGAATTGTACCGTATGGGAGTTGTACCGTATGGGAGTTGTACCGTATGGGAGTTGTACTGTATGGAAGTTGTACTCTGTGGGACAGTACCCTGTGGGAATTGTACCCTGTGGGAACTGTACGCTGTGGGAATTGTACGCTGTGGGAATTGTACTCTATGGGAATTGTAGTCTGTGGGAATTGTAGTCTGTGGGAACTGTACCCTGTGGGAATTGTACCCAATTGTACGCTGTGGGAATTGTACGCTGTGGGAATTGTACTCTATGGGAATTTTACTTTGTGGGATAGTAGTCTGTGGGAACTGTACCCTGTGGGAATTGTACCGTGTGGGAATTGTACCTTGTGGGAATTGTACTCTGTGGGACAGTACTCTGTGGGAATTATACTCTGTAGGACAGAACTCTGTGGGAATTGTACTCTGTGGGAATTGTACCCTGTGGGAGTTGTACTCTGTGGGAATTGTACTCTCTGGGACAGTACCCTGTGGGAATTGTACTTTGTGGGAATTGTACTCTGTGGGAGAGTACTCTGTGGGAGTTGTATTCTGTGGGACAGTACTCTGTGGGAATTGTACCCTGTGGGAATTGTAGTCTGTGGGAATTGTACCCTGTGGGAATTGTAGTCTGTGGGAATTGTACCGTATGGGAGTTGTACCGTATGGGAGTTGTACTCTGGGAATTGTAGTCTGTGGGAATTGTACCGTATGGGAGTTGTACCGTATGGGAGTTGTACTCTGTGGGAATTGTACCCTGTGGGAATTGTAGTCTGTGGAAATTGTAGTCTGTGGGAATTGTACCGTATGGGAGTTGTACCGTATGGGAGTTGTACTCTGTGGGAATTGTACCCTGTGAGAATTGTACCGTATGGGAGTTGTACTGTATGGGAATTGTACACTGTGGGAATTGTACACTGTGGGAGTTGTACTGTATGGGAGTTGTACCGTATGGGAGTTGTACTGTATGGGAGTTGTACTCTGTGGGAATCGTACCCTGTGGGAGTTGTACTGTATGGGAGTTGTACCGTATGGGAGTTGTACTGTATGAGAGTTGTACTCTGTGGGAATTGTACCCTGTGGGAGTTGTACTGTGTGGGAGTTGTACTGTATGGGAGTTGTACTGTATGGGAGTTGTACTCTGTGGGAATTGTACCCTGTGGGAGTTGTACTGTATGGGAGTTAGAGTCATAGAGTCATAGAGTTATACAGCACGGATAGAGGCCCTTCGGCCCATCGTGTCCGCGCCGGCCATCAGCCCTGTCTACTCTAATCCCATATTCCAGCATTTGGTCCGTAGCCTTGTATGCTATGGCATTTCAAGTGCTCATCCAAATGCTTCTTGAATGTTGTGAGGGTTCCTGCCTCCACAACCCTTTCAGGCAGTGAGTTCCAGACTCCAACCACCCTCTGGGTGAAAAAGTTCTTTCTCAAATCCCCTCTAAACCTCCCGCCTTTTACCTTGAATCTATGTCCCCTTGTTATAGTACCCTCAACGAAGGGAAAAAGCTCCTCAGTATCCATCCTATCTGTGCCCCTCATAATTTTGTACACCTCAATCATGTCCCCCCTCAGCCTCCTCTGCTCCAAGAAAAACAAACCCAATCTTTCCAGTCTCTCTTCATAGCTGAAGCGCTCCAGCCCTGGTAACATCCTGGTGAATCTCCTCTGCACCCTCTCCAAAGCGATCACATCCTTCCTGTAGTGTGGCGACCAGAACTGCACACAGTACTCCAGCTGTGGCCTAACCAGTGTTTTATACAGCTCCATCATAACCTCCTTGCTCTTATATTCTATGCCTCGGCTAATAAAGGCAAGTATCCCATATGCCTTCTTTACCACCTTATCTACCTGTTCCGCCGCCTTCAGGGATCTGTGAACTTGCACACCAAGATCCCTCTGACCCTCTGTCTTGCCTAGGGTCCTCCCATTCATTGTGTATTCCCTTGCCTTGTTAGTCCCTCCAAAGTGCATCACCTCGCACTTTTCCGGGTTAAATTCCATTTGCCACTGTTCCGCCCATCTGACCAACCCATCTATATCGTCCTGCAGACTGAGGCTATCCTCCTCGCTATTTACCACCCTACCAATTTTTGTATCATCAGCGAACTTACTGATCATACCTTTTACATTCATATCCAAGTCATTAATGTAGACCACAAACAGCAAGGGACCCAGCACAGATCCCTGTGGTACCCCACTGGCCACAGGCTTCCAGTCACAAAAACAACCTTCGACCATCACCCTGTTGTACTGTATGGGAGTTGTACTCTGTGGGAATTGTACCCTGTGGGAGTTGTACCGTATGGGAGTTGTACCGTATGGGAGTTGTACCGTATGGGAGTTGTACTGTATGGGAGTTGTAGCCTGTGGGAATTGTACCGTATGGGAGTTGTACTGTATGAGAGTTGTACTCTGTGGGAATTGTACCGTATGGGAGTTGTACCGTATGGGAGTTGTACCGTATGGGAGTTGTACTGTATGGAAGTTGTACTCTGTGTGACAGTACCCTGTGGGAATTGTACCCTGTGGGAACTGTACGCTGTGGGAATTGTACGCTGTGGGAATTGTACTCTATGGGAATTGTAGTCTGTGGGAACTGTACCCTGTGGGAATTGTACCCAATTGTACGCTGTGGGAATTGTACGTTGTGGGAATTGTACTCTATGGGAATTGTAGTCTGTGGGAACTGTACCCTGTGGGAATTGTACCCAATTGTACGCTGTGGGAATTGTACGCTGTGGGAATTGTACTCTATGGGAATTTTACTTTGTGGGATAGTAGTCTGTGGGAACTGTACCCTGTGGGAATTGTACCGTGTGGGAATTGTACCTTGTGGGAATTGTACTCTGTGGGACAGTACTCTGTGGGAATTATACTCTGTAGGACAGAACTCTGTGGGAATTGTACTCTGTGGGAATTGTACTCTGTGGGAATTGTACCCTGTGGGAGTTGTACTCTGTGGGAATTGTACTCTCTGGGACAGTACCCTGTGGGAATTGTACTTTGTGGGAATTGTACTCTGTGGGAGAGTACTCTGTGCGAGTTGTATTCTGTGGGACAGTACTCTGTGGGAATTGTAGTCTGTGGGAATTGTAGTCTGTGGGAATTGTACCCTGTGGGAATTGTAGTCTGTGGGAATTGTACCGTATGGGAGTTGTACCGTATGGGAGTTGTACTCTGGGAATTGTAGTCTGTGGGAATTGTACCGTATGGGAGTTGTACCGTATGGGAGTTGTACTCTGGGAATTGTAGTCTGTGGGAATTGTACTGTATGGGAGTTGTACCGTATGGGAGTTGTACTGTATGGGAGTTGTAGCCTGTGGGAATTGTACCGTATGGGAGTTGTACTGTATGAGAGTTGTACTCTGTGGGAATTGTACCGTATGGGAGTTTTACCGTATGGGAGTTGTACCGTATGGGAGTTGTACCGTATGGAAGTTGTACTCTGTGGGACAGTACGCTGTGGAACGGTACCCTGTGTTTTTATTCATTCTGATGGTATGAGTGTCGCTGGCAAGGCCATCATTCATTGTCCATCCCTAGTTGCCCTTGAGAAGGTGTTGATGGGCCTTGGGTGAGATTGTAGGTTCAAGCCCCAGTCCAGGACTTGAGCACATAATCTAAGCTGACAATCCAGTGCAGTACTGAGGGAGTGCTGCACTGTCAGAGACGCCATCCTTTGAAAGAGAGTATAAATTGATGCCTGTTGAGGTGGATGCTAAAGATCCCGTAGCACTATTGGAAGAGGGGTAGGGAGTTCTCCCGGTGTTCTGGCCAATATTCCTCCCTCAAACACGACCGAAAAACAGATCAGGTCTTCCTTTTGTGGGACCTTGCTGTGCGCAAAAAAGGAGTGTGGTTTCCCTCGTAACAACAGTGACTGCACTTCAAAAATTATCCATTAGTTGCAGAACGCCTTGGGACATTATAAGACCCTGTGTAAAGGCGAACTCTTTCTTTCTTGAGGTTAAAAGTGGCATTGGCAGAAACCTGGGAGCAATTCAGCTGTCTGCCTGCTTACCTGGAGAGCGTAGCAGAATGAAGGGAAGTCTGGAGGCAGGCAGACAAAACTTAAAAAGAAAATACTTTGGCTTTCACACTGGATGAGGGCTCTACAGCTGTGTGGTATCGAATTCAGAAGTTCTAACATCGGCTCCTGGAGGTCAGAGGTCACACAGAAAGTGGACAATGGCGCCCTTTTCCTGCTGAAGGTTGACCAATTGTTGAAAGCGATGCCTTATCTTATTTACAATTGCCTAAATATCTCCACAGGTGAGAGACCATTAAAGGACCCAGCACAATCCAGGCCAACTCTTCAGGTAAAGTGGTCACCTGCAATCAAAACACTCTTGGAAATTAAAGCTCGGGTTTAGATAAAGAGCATTAGATTATGTCGAAAATTTGTTTTGAGAGCAGGGGATTAAGGCAACCGGCTGTAAAAGGAGGATGTGGAAGGAAGGCCAATACTCTTGTGGCCTTTAAGGAAAGGCTAGTTTGTCAACATCAATAGGGCAATAATTTTGTGCATGTATGTGTGTCTCTGTATCAACCTGCTTTGCTCTCTTTCAACCCTTTCTCTTTCTCTCTCTCAGTCCCCCTCTCTCTTTCCTCCCTTCTACGATCTACCGTCCTTTCCTATCCTTTTCTTCTTCAAAGGCTTTGTTTGCTTTCAAAATTCAACTTTTTGAAAAAAATAATGAAAGAGGAAAGATAGATTATAGATAGGGAGATAGATTGTAGATAGAGATAGATTGCAGATAGAGATAGATTGTAGATAGAGATAGATTATAGATAGGGAGATAGATTGTAGATAGAGATAGATTGTAGATAGAGATAGATTGTAGATAGAGATAGATTGTAGATAGAGATAGATTATAGATAGGGAGATAGATTATAGATAGGGAGATAGATTGTAGATAGAGATAGATTGTAGATAGAGATAGATTGTAGATAGAGATAGATTGTAGATAGAGATAGATTATAGATAGGGAGATAGATTGTAGATAGAGATAGATTGCAGATAGAGATAGATTATAAACAGAGAGATAGATTATAGACAGAGCGATAGATTATGGATAGAGATAGATTATAGATAGAGATAGAATATAGATAGAGATAGATTATAGATAGAGAGATAGAATATAGATAGAGAGAAATAGTTTATAGATAGAGATAGATTATAGATAGAGAGATTCTATAGAGATAGATTATAGATAGAGAGATATAGATTATAGATAGAGAACGATGGAGTATAGATAGCAAGAGATAGGTTATAGATAGAAAGATAGATTATAGAGAGAGGTATAGATTATAAAGATTTTAGACAGAGATAGATTGTAGATAGAGAGATATAGATTATAGACAGAGAGATAGATTATAGATAGAGATAGATTATAGATAGAGAGATAGTTTATAGAGATAGATTATAGATAGAGAGAGAGATTATAGATAGAGAAAGTAAGATTATAGATAGAGATAGATTATAGATAGAGATAGATTATAGATAGAGATAGATGGATTATAGAGAGAGATAGATTATAGATAGAGATAGATGGATTATAGAGAGAGATAGATTATAGATGGATAGAGATAGATTATAAACAGAGAGATAGATTATAGACAGAGAGAAATAGATTATAGATAGAGAGAAATAGATTATAGATAGAAATAGATTATATACAGAGAGATAGTTTTGGAGATAAATTATACATAGAGATAGATTATAGATAGAGAGAGAGAGATTATGGATGGATAGAGATAGATTATAAAGAGAGATAAATTATAGATAGAGATAGATTATAGATAGAGAGAGAGATTATGGATGGATAGAGATAGATTATAAAAAGAGATAAATTATAGATAGAGATAGATTATAGATAGAGAAATAGATTGTAGTTAGAGATAGATTATAGATACAGATAGATTATGGATAGAGAGAAATAGATTATAGATAGAGATAGATTATAGATAGAGATAGATTATAGATAGAGATAGATTATTGATAGAGATAGATTATAGATAGAGATAAATAGATTATACTTAGAGATAGATTATAGATAGAGAGAGGTAGATTAAGAGGGATTTGTTATAGATAGAGATAGATTATAGAGAAAGAGAGATTATTGATAGAGATAGATTATAGATAAAGATAGATTATAAATAGAGAGAGATAGATTATAGATAGAGAGAGGTAGATTAAAAGGGATTTGTTATTGATAGAGATAGATTATAGATAGAGAGAGATAGATTATTTATAGATAGAGATAGATTATAAATAGAGAGAGATAGATTAAGAGGGATTCATTATAGATAGAGATAGGTTATAGATAGAGAGAGATAGATTAAGAGGGATTCGTTATAGATAGAGAAAGATTATAGATAGAGGTATATTAAGAGGGATTTGTTATAGATAGAGATAGATTATATAGAGAGAGAGAGAGATTATTGATAGAGAGATAGATTATAGATAGAGAGAGGTATATTAAGAGGGATTTGTTATAGATAGAGATAGATTATATAGAGAGAGAGATTATTGATAGAGAGATAGATTATAGATAGAGATAGATTATAAATAGAGAGAGATAGATTAAGAGGGATTTGTTACAGATAGAGATAGATTATAGATAGAGAGAGATAGATTATTGATAGAGAGATAGATTATAGATCGAGGTAGATTATAAATAGAGATAGATTAAGAGGGATTCGTTATAGAGAGGGATAGATTATAGATGGAGAGAGATAGATTAAGAGGGATTCGTTATAGAGAGGGATAGATTATAGATGGAGAGAGATAGATTAAGAGGGATTCGTTATAGAGAGGGATAGATTATAGATGGAGAGAGATAGATTAAGAGGGATTCGTTATAGAGAGGAATAGATTATAGATAGATAGAGATAGATTAAGAGGGATTCGTTATAGAGAGGTATAGATTATAGATAGATAGAGATAGATTAAGAGGGATTCGTTATAGAGAGGGATAAATTATAAATAGAGAGAGATAGATTAAGAGGGATTCGTTATAGAGAGGGATAGATTATAGATAGATAGAGATAGATTAAGAGGGATTCGTTATAGAGAGGGATAGATTATAGATGGAGAGAGATAGATTAAGAGGGATTCATTATAGAGAGGGATAGATTATAGATGGAGAGAGATAGATTAAGAGGGATTTGTTATAGAGAGGGATAGATTATAGATAGATAGAGATAGATTAAGAGGGATTTGTTATAGAGAGGGATAGATTATAGATAGATAGAGATAGATTAGGAGGGATTCGTTATAGAGAGGGATAGATTATAGATAGATAGAGATAGATTAAGAGGGATTCATTATAGAGAGGGATAGATTATAGATGGAGAGAGATAGATTAAGAGGGATTCGTTATAGAGAGGGATAGATTATAGATAGATAGAGATAGATTAAGAGGGATTCATTATAGAGAGGGATAGATTTTCGATGGAGAGAGATAGATTAAGAGGGATTCGTTATAGAGAGGGATAGATTATAGATGGAGAGAGATAGATTAAGAGGGATTCGTTATAGAGAGGGATAGATTATAGATAGATAGAGATAGATTAAGAGGGATTCATTATAGAGAGGGATAGATTATAGATGGAGAGAGATAGATTAAGAGGGATTCGTTATAGAGAGGGATAGATTATAGATAGATAGAGATAGATTAAGAGGGATTCATTATAGAGAGGGATAGATTTTCGATGGAGAGAGATAGATTAAGAGGGATTCGTTATAGAGAGGGATAGATTATAGATGGAGAGAGATAGATTAAGAGGGATTCGTTATAGAGAGGGATAGATTATAGATGGAGAGAGATAGATTAAGAGGGATTCGTTATAGAGAGGGATAGATTTTCGATGGAGAGAGATAGATTAAGAGGGATTCATTATAGAGAGGGATAGATTATAGATGGAGAGAGATGGATGGTAGATAGAGAAGGATGATGACGGATTTCATGAAATACACAACGGGTCAGTCAACCACCAAAAAAACAGATGAACATTTTGGGTGTGGACCCTTCATCAGAATTGAAGACTTTTCATTTATAGAGCTTTGTATCACACGTCCCAGAAACATCAAAAAAACCCTCACATCCAATGAGTTACTTTGAGTGCAGTTAATCTGCATGTAAATGTAGCAAGTATTTTGTGCCAAGCAAGACCTACAAACAGCAATAGGATAGATGGCGAGTTTATCTGTTTCTTTTGGTGGTGTCGGTTGTGGGAGCAATAATGGTCGAGATATCTAGGTAACTCCCTACTCTTCCTCAAATAGAGTCACAGGATTCTTAATAACCACCTGAGGAAGCAGCCGGGAAAGAAGGAGCCACCAACAATGCAGCACTCCCTCGGTACTGCACTGGGAGTGTCAGCCTCGAGGGATGCACTGAGGATGGGTGCGGCCGCCGCAAAGGCCCTGTGGGGAAAGGCAACCGTTTAGAGCCTTCCCGACATTGTAAACCGAGGGGCTGCAATCAGGGAAAAACCCCCTCGGGCAGAATGTAAAATTCAAATTGCTGTAATGTACCTGTAATGAATCTGAAATGAATCTGGAAGCAATAATCTGTGTTGAGTATGATGCAATGAGACACCCTAGAGTGTCATGAACTGTAATTATGTCCAATGTGTTCATTGAACTGTACTTGACGTAACCTGCAAATTGTATAATCTGTATTGTGTACGTTTGGAAAGTGATATGACAACTGTATTGTATGTACTGCTGCAAATTTTATGAATAAAGTATATTTTTTGAAAAAAAAACTGGGAGTGTCAGCCTCGACTATGTGCTCAAGTCTCCGGAGTGGGGCTTGAACCCATGACTTTCTGACTCAGTGGTGAGAGTGCTACTCACTGAGACAAGGTCAAATATTTAATTTCCTTTGAGTAAAGAATTATTACCCGATATATCCTTTCTACATTCACTGCTTTCCAATTATGCCCTTTAGCTCTGCTTTGAAGGTTTCTTTTTAATTCATTCTCGGGATGTGGGCGTCGCTGGCAAGGCCGGCATTTATAGCCCATCCCTAGTTGCCCCTTGAGAAGGTGGTGGTGAGCCGTCTTCTTGAACCACTGCAGTCTGTGTGGTGAAGGTTCTCCCACAGTGCTGTTAGGTAGGGAGTTCCAGCGACGATGAAGGAACGGTCGATATATTTCCAAGTCGGGATGGTGTGTGTGACTTGGAGGGGAACGTGCAGGTGGTGTTGTTCCCATGTGCCTGCTGCCCTTGTCCTTCTAATTGTAAACAATTTTACAACACCAAGTTATAGTCCAACAAATTTATTTTAAATTCCACAAGCTTTCGGAGGTTTCCTCCTTCCTCAGGTGGTGTGGAAATGAAATTTTCGAATCCTTCGCATTTGAAAATCACAGAACAATGCCTGGTGATTACTGCCCGTTGCCAAGGCAATCACAGTGAGCAGACAGAGAGGTGTCACCTAAAAGGCCACCGAATATACAAACCCCCAACAAAAGAAAAGAGAGAGAGAAGGAAGATAGTCAATGACCCGTTATATTAAAAACAGATAACATTTGTTCGCTGGTGGGGTTACGTGTAGCGTGACATGAACCCATGATCCCGGTTGAGGCCGTCCTCATGGGTGCGGAACTTGGCTATCAATTTCTGCTCGATGATTTTGCGTTGTCGTGTGTCTCGAAGGCCGCCTTGGAGTATGCTTACCCGAAGGTCGGTGGCTGAATGTCCATGACTGCTGAAGTGTTCCCCGACAGGGAGAGAACCCTCCTGTTTGGCAATTGTTGCGCGGTGTCCGTTCATCCGTTGTCGCAGTGTCTGCATGGTCTCGCCAATGTACCATGCTCTGGGGCATCCTTTCCTGCAACGTATGAGGTAGACAACGTTGGCCGAGTCACAGGAGTATGAACCGTGCACCTGGTGGGTGGTGTCCTCTCGTGTGATGGTGGTATCTGTGTCGATGATCTGGCATGTCTTGCAGAGGTTACCGTGGCAGGGTTGTCCTTCTAGGTGGTGGAGGTCGCGGGTTTGGGAGGTGCTGTCGAAGAAGCCTTGGCGAGTTGCTGCAGTGCATCCTGTGGATGGTGCACACTGCAGCCGCGGTGGTGGAGGGAGCGGGTGTTTAAGTGGAGGATGGGCTGCCGATCAAGCAGCAAGCATTGAGTACTGCAAGGGTTAACGACTTATAAACGAGCCCTCTCGATTTCCCGTGGTGGGTTCTGCAAGATCCTTTTTTCTTTTTTAATTTTCTGCGGAAGTGGAAGTGGAGTGGTTCTTATAGTCACATAATATCACCACCTTGCAGTATTTTGCTAGGTTACAGGAAGGGCTCCTGACAATGAGTCAAGTTCTGACATATAAAAAGATCTCAATCGCCGCCTAGGGTTGCCAACTCTGGTTGGACGTATTCCTGGAGGTTTCATCACATGACCTCCCGCCTCCAACTGCCCCGCCCGGTCAAACAGGCTTTTTTTAATCCTTCTCCGATATTTTTATAACTAATAAACGGAAGTGAAGAATGCCCACATTTCTTTCTTTTTAAACGCTGCTATGATTTATCTCCCGGGTTTTTGCTCGCAGCAGCGTCCTGCAGATTAATCTTTAATTCCCGGGGACTCCGAGACGATCCTGGAGGATTGGCGACCCGATCGCTGCCGCGTGCCGCACTGACCGCCGGGCTCCTGCAGCCCTGCGGCGCTTAAAGAGTTAACGGAGTCAAAAGGAACAGGAGCTGAAACTCGACAGGTCATCCCAGCCACCTCCCCCCCCCCCCCCCCCCCAAATCCCCTACCCTCCCTCCCCCCCCCCCTCCCCCCGCCTCCCACGTGTCACTTCCAGAGACTGATCTCCGCTAATTTGTCCCAGGGTGCCCTTTGACCTCCCTTGGTGCAGACCCCCCATCATCCTCGCAAGTGGCAGCTCGCAAGGGTTTGAGTGACAACCGTGCGAATACCTGCAAGGAAATGTCGTTTATACAGCTAGAATATACAAACAGATTGGGCCAAGAGATTTCCTTTATCTAAATACATTCTTTCTGGCTGTCTGTCACCACACAGGCTGTTGATTTGCACTTTGAAGAGGGGCTCCCTTCCTGACTTGAGGGACAGGTGAGATGAAAAGGAATGGTGGGGGGGGGCGGGAGGTTGGGCGTAGCAGTGGGAATTTACAGCACTGCCTGCTGGGTCAAACGGCTGCCATACCTTCTGCAAAGGAGCTTCCATTGCTTCTTCCCATCTCCACCCTCCCCCTTGTCACCAGAACAACTGCCCATCCTCATTGAGCCTGTCAGTTTGGGATTGAAAGTGAATCGTCCGGCAACTGGAATTAAAGGAAGGGTCCCGGGAGCAGGATGATTTAAAGGGGTAGACGGTTTCACTGCAAGAGTGGTGGGTTCCAAATCGCCAAGGGAGGTGAGAGCAGCAGGTCCGGAGCGTGGGGGGTGGCAGAGAACAGGCAGGCTAATCCCTCCCCCCGCCCCCCCACCACTGCACCCCCGCCCCCCCCCACCGCCGCACACAACCATCTGTACCTTGGATTCTCTAACCTAATTTCCCTGACAGGAATCTGACACGCTCCAAATCCATTTTAAACACAACTTCAGACCTTGGTGGTCCGTGAAGCCTTCCCGAAAGAAGTGTGTATCACTCTCACACTCACACACAAACATACACACGCAAACACACACACACTCACACAATGACACATACACACTCAGACACTCACACACACACTGACATACAGACACTCACACTCATACACACTCAATCATATTCACACACGGATACACACAGACATACACTGACACACAGACACTCACTCATACAGACTCACTCATATTCACACACAGATACACACAGACATACACTGACACACAGACACTCACTCATACACACTCACTCATATTCACACACAGATACACAGACATACACTGACACACAGACACTCACACTCATACACACTCACTCATATTCACACACAGACATACACTGACACACAGACACACTCATACAGACTCACTCATATTCACACACAGACATACACTGACACACAGACACTCACACTCATACAGACTCACTCATATTCACACACGGATACACACAGACACTCACACTCATACACTCACACTCATACACACTCACTCATATTCACACACAGACATACACTGACACACAGACACTCACACTCATACAGACTCACTCATATTCACACACGGATACACACACACTGACACACAGACACTCACACTCATACACACTCACTTGTATTCAAACACAGGCACACACACACACTCATGCACACAGACACACACACTCACACACTCGTACAGACACACACACACAATGACACATACACACACTCATATTCACACACAGACACACACGCACACTCACTCTCATATACACACACACACACACAAACACACACACACTCACTCGTACACACACACAGACACACATAATGACATACACACACACTCATACACACTCATATTCACACACAGACACACACACGCACACTCACTCTCATATACACACACACACACACGCACACTCACTCTCATATACACACACACACACACACTCACTCGTACACACACACAGACACACATAATGACATACACACACACTGATACACACTCATATTCACACACAGACACACACATGCACACTCACTCTCATATACATACACACACACTCACACACACACACACACACATACACTCACACACACACACACACACATACACTCACACACACACACATACACTCACACACTCACACACACACACATACACTCACACACACACACACACACATGCACACTCCAAAAAACCTTGCGTTTAGCTTTTGATGAAACATGGTCAGCTGTCGCTCACTCGCTCCTCAGCAACAGCTTCTTGCAATTCGATAACACCCCTCACCACGAGACACCTAAAGCATTTGACGGGGAGGTGGGCAACAAATAGATACTGAGCGGGGGAGAAAAGAGAAACAGAGGGGTTTGGTCAAAGCGAACAGAACCCAGGGCATTTCTGAAGGGAAGGAGGGAGGTTGAAGTGATGGGGAGAGGGTTTGAGAGGACTGGATGTAGTTGCCTGAAGGAGCATCTGCTGACGGTGCAGTAGGGAACAAGGAGGAGTTACGAGTGGATGTAGAAATGTTGAGCTGGAGGAGATCACTGGAGGACAAAAGTCCTAAAGGCAATTGTCTGGGGCATGGGGCAGAAAGACCAGTGTGGCTTGAAGACAACAAGAGTAATGGGGATGTGGGTGAAGACAGTGGCTGTGGCACTTTTAGTGAGTTCTAGCTAGTGGAGGTTGGAAACCAGCAAGAAGAGTGTTGGAGGAATAATGACGGCGATAATTGATTTGGTAGCAGAAGGTGGGGAGATAGGGGTAGAAGTGGGGTCATTGTCTTCAGCCCCCATCATAAACCCCATTCCCTTGTTAGTGATTTCAACCTGTCCCTGGCCATTGTCTCAGGTTCAGCCAGACCCATCACAACTTTTGGGTCCTATTTGACCCCTGAGCTGAACTTCCAACCCCATACCCTCTCAATCCCCTCTGTAACGTCACCCATCTCCGCCCCTGCCTCAGAACATCTGCTGCTGAAACCCTCATCCATGCCTTTGTCAACTTCAGATTCAACTATTCCAATGCTGTCCTGGCTGGACTCCCATCTTCCACCCTCCATAAACCTCAGCTCATCCAAAACTCTGCTGCCTGTAACCTAGCCCGCCCACCCATCACCCCTGTGCTCGCTGACCTATATTGTCTCCTGTCGCTCCGAACTTTATCCTTGTATTTAAATCGCTTCATGGCCTCGCAACCCCCCCACCCCACCATATCTCTCTAACTGCCTCCAGCCTTACAACCCTTCCGAGAACTCTCTGTCCTCTGACTCAGTCCTCTCGTATATTCCCCCACTCCCTTCACCCGACCATTGGCGGGTGGTGCCTTCAACCACTTAGGCCCCACACTCTGGATTTCTCTCCCTTAACCCCTCTGCCTCTCCACCTCCTTCTCCTCCTTTAAGCCCCTTCGTAAAACCCACCATTTTCACCAAGGTTTTGGTCACCCTTCCTAATATCTCCTTCTTTGGCTGAGGGTCCATTGTTGTCTGATGCCGCCTTTGTGTAGCACTCTGGGGCATTTTTTATGTTATGGGTAAATGCAAGTTACTGTTGTATTTCTTCTCTCACCTGGTAGGGATTGATCCGCAATGAGAGATATTACCTTCCATTGAGCTTCACTTGCACAGGTGCGTGTACGCAGCAGGGCTGATTTTCCAAGTACATGCAGGAAAGTCACGGGCAATGGTCCCACGATATCCTGAGGTGTACAGTCAGCAGATGGTGTTCCTTCTGGCACTCGGTACTTGGAAAAGTACTTTCCAATGTGCACACATGCACGCATGTACACGCACACGCAGATACACACACATGAACATGGGAACAGGAATAGGCCATTCAGCCCTTCGAGCCTGCTCCGTCATTCAGTCAGATCATGGCTGATCCGTATCACATCTCCATTTACCCGCCTTTGGTCCATGATACCCTTGCCTAATAAAAATCTTTCCATCTCAGTCTGGGAAGTTTCAATTGTCGCCCCAGCATCCATAGCCTTTTGGGAGAGAAAATTCCCGATTTTGAAAAGTGCTTCCTGATTTCACTCCTAGCTCTAATTTAAAGATTATGTCCCCTTGTTCTGGATTCCCCCACCAGAGGAAAACACACACACACACACACACACACACCGGACAGGAACTTTGCGATACTAAATCCTCCTGGAAATAAGAAAGACAGACTTGCATTTCCACAGCACCTTTCACAACCTCAGGACGTCCCAAAGCGCTTTACAGCCAATGAAGTACTTTTTAAAGTGTAGTCACTGTTGTAATGTAGGAAACGCAGCAGCAAAATTTGCGCACAGCAAGATCCCACAAACAGCAATGAGATAATGACCAGATCATCTGTTTTAGTGATGTTGGTTGAGGAGTAAATATTGGTCAGGACACCGGGAAGAACTCACCTGCTCTTCTTCAGAATAGTGCCATGGGATCTTTTATGTCCACTCAAGAGGGCAGACAGGGCCTCGGTTTAAAATCTCATCCAAAAGATAGCACCTCCGGCAGTGCAGCACTCCCTCAGCGCCGCACTGGGAGCATTGGCCTAGATTTTGTGCACAAGTCTCTGGAGTGGGACTTGAACCCACGACCTTCTGACTCAGAGGTGAGAATGTTACCCACTGATACCAGGGCATCGCTCCTGCACCAGGATGCCCCCTGTCCTGTGTTAATGGCCTGGGACAGGAAATAGCTGCACTCCTGGGCCTGGAAAGTGCTGGGGGGGTGGGGGGCAGGAGTTGGGTCATTAAAATTGGCTCCAATATTTTTCAAAATGGTTCTAACTGGAGGATATATCGTCATCGGGTTTGATTTACGTGCGGGGAAAGCCGACCTGATAACTGATGTCGTCCTTCAGGGGCTCAGATAAACTTTGTGAGGGATAATAGTTCGAGACAGGTGTGTTGTAAGAATGAAGCCTATAAGATCAGGCGGTGGGAAGGGGGCTGAGGTTGGAGTATTTGGATCAAGCTGCCGCCTGCTAAGTAAGGATTATACTGCTGACGTCGTTCCGTCTTCGACTGACTGCCCCCAAGTTCGGGCAATGGATACGGCAGCCATGGCAACAGGAGCCGTTTCCAGCCTGCCCAGTTGAGTGGGCTTTGGGCCTGACACTGTTCCGATCGGGGACTGCAAATTCCTGAGGAGTGAGTACAATTTCCACAAACACACTCTCCACAGCTTCACCCTTCTTGACATGTGCATCACTGACGTCAAAGACCTATATTCGGTGGAAGGGTAGGGGTGAGTTCGAGCTGCAGTCACACAGGCGCCGTGTGCATCTCTCTCCCACCCTCTCTCTCTCTCTCTCGCTGACTCCCTTCTGGACATTCTAGCTGCCCCCCCACCCCCCCATCCCATGCTCCCGACTGTCCGAGCTCCCCCCTCCCTCCTCTCCCCCCTCCCCCCGCCCCCGCGCATGCATTGCTTTCATTTCGGTGTCGTCGTTTGGGGTCACACAGACGGGTGACCTCAAGACGTCAAGGAAGTTATTTGTGTGGCGGACGAAATGTTTTGAAGAGGCACCCCCACCCACCAACAGCCCCGACCCCCCACCCCCAGAGAAAGCCAGTCATTGTCGCTAGGCCTGTCAAGCTTTGTAGTGACCAGACGGTTGAACGAGAGATAGAGATAGAGACAGAGACAGAGAGAGAGAGAGACAGTGAGAGAGATAGAGACAGAGAGTGAGAGAGGGAAAGAGAGCGCGGTAAAGACTGAGAGAGCGAGAGAGAGAGGAGGAAAAGAGTGAGAGATAGATACAGGGAGACAGAGAAAGAGAGAGAGAGAGCAAGAAAGAGACAGAGAGAGAGAGAGAGAGAGACAGAGACAGAGAGAAAGAGCAAGAGAGAGAAAGACAGACAGAGACAAAGAGCAAGAGAGAGACAGAGAGAGAGAGAGCAAGAAAGACACAGAGAGAGAGAGACAGAGAGAAAGAGCAAGAGAGAGACAGAGAGAGAAAAAGAGAGCGCGATAAAGACTGAGAGAGCGAGAGAGAGGGAGACACATAGAGAGAGAGAGAGGAAAAGAGAGAGAGATAGATGCAGAGAGACAAAGAAAGAGAGAGAGACAGACAGACAGAGAGAGAAGGAGGCAGAGAGAAAGAGCAAGAGAGAGACAGAGAGAGAGAGAGAGAGAGAGACAGAGACAGAGAGTGACAGAGAGAGAGAGAGAGACAGAGACAGAGAGTGACAGAGCTTAGCCACAACTGTTTTAAGAGTCCAATGGAGATAATATAGTTGTCGTGGCCCCTGTTCCCTTTTTTGAGCCAATCCCTACTGGTGATCTGAGATTTTTTCCTTTGACTAGCGTTTCCATTTTGTGCGGCTCTCGCAACATATCTTCTATTTTAGACTGGCCCAGGTATTTGTCAGGAATCCCATCGAGGAAGCTCTTTGATCCCAGGGAATGAGCCGGAGTGACCGCATTCCCTGAAACAAAATAAAGCAATGTTCTCTTTTGAGACCTCCTCCCCCGCCCCCACTTTTTAAGGGGAGGGAGGGCCCACCTCCCATTCCTGGCCCCTTTGCCTCTCGGTCTCTCACGTCTAATCAGCAACCCCCCATCCCCCCCACCCCGTATAAAATATGGCGTTCCTACCTGCTCTGGGGGCGAAACGGTGGATAATTAGGAGACGGCGGCTGGGAGGTGGGGACTATTCCCCTTTTCTTTGGGGCTTTCAGACTGTCGCATCCCCTCCGATGATAAAAGGACCCATTCTGGAGCACCGGGGGACAGCTCCACCTCCCACTAACAATTTTGTGACTGTGCGAGCAAGAGTGAGCGGCCATATTTCATTCAGAGGGTGGCTGGGCAGAAGGGAAACATGGAGGCCCATTAGCAGCTGTGCATTCCTGTCAATAGTTCAAAGTCAGTTGGAGACGGCTTCAAATTATGTGGGATCCAATTGCTTTTTTTTTTCTGACTGCTTGTAGAGTCTTTGGAGTTACGTGAAATTTACAGAGCCCTTGATCTACGCTGACAATCCTGGTGCAGTACTGAGGGGATGCTGCACTGTCGGAAGTGCCGTTTTTCAGATGAGACCTCTGCCCTCTCAGGTGGACGTAAAAGATCCCAAGGAACTATTTCAAAGAAGAGCAGGGGACTTCTCCCCGGTGTCCTGGGCCAATATTTATCCCTCAACCAACGTCACTGAAGCAGATGATCTGGCCGTTATCACATTGCTGTTTGTGGGATCATGCTGTGCACAGATTGGCTGCCATGTTTCTTACATTACAACAGCGACTACACTACAATAGGCTTCAAAGCGCATTGGGGCATCCTGAGGTCATGAAAGGTGCTACATAAATGCAAGTTCTTTCTTCTTTCTTTTCCTGATTTATATAGCGCCTCTAACGTAGAAAACACCCCATGTGCTTCATAGAAGGGAGGAGAGAGTGTGTGGCAGGGTTGGGAGAGGTGACCCAAAAGCTTGGTCAAAAAAATAAGAAGATTTTTTAAAGGAGGAGGGAGAGGCGGAGGGGGCTGCATAAGATGCCAGAGGACTGGAGAGTGAAGGAGAGGATGGAAGGCTGGGATAGGGAGGGCTGAGGCCTTGGAGTCAGCAAATGTCAACTTATTCTGTTGACAGTGAAAAAAAGAGCAGGAATCAGATTGTGTAGATTTGGATTGATGTACTGGTATCTTGAATGCACCTGGTGCTATACCCCCATCCCAACCTTCACCCTCCACCCCTCCATCTCCACCCACAAATTAAAACAGGAAGAATTTAAGCATAATACTAGGCGTCAGGACTTAGCAGAAGGTGACTTAAGGTCGCTTGTTGTGGATCCTTAAGCTATACCTGTGGAATTTCTAGTAAATACCTGTGGCCTGACCCTGTGAGACAGTCATTACATGGTGACAAAAATCCACAGTCATTTCTCATCTTGGCCCCTGGCAAGACTGCAGATGGACTCAGGCCCTATCTCCATGACTGAACAGGTGAATGAGAATCTGCAAGTGCTAAAGAATGGATGATCCCAAGCAGGGCAGGTAGTGTAAAGTGATAGTGGATCAAAGGGAGGTTTGTGTGTGTCAGGTGCTTGTGGTATTTTTTGAAATAGATGAACTTCAAACCTACTGTTGGTGATAACAGTGGATGAACAGCAGCAATGACATCATCAACAGCAACATCAACATGAGCAGGCAACATCAACATCTGTAACAGCAGCATAGAAACATCAACATCGGCAATAGTACCAATAAGATGAGCAGCAGCATCAACATCTGTAACAGCAGCATAGAAACAACATCATCATCAATACCTGCAACATCAGCATAGAAACATCAACATCGGCAACAGCACCAATAAGATGAGCAGCAACATCAACATCTGTAACAGCAGCATAGAAACAACATCAACAGCAACATCAACATCTGTAACAGCAGCATAAAAACAACATCAACAGTAACATCAACAATAGCACCAATAACATGAGCAGCAAAAAGGGCATAAACAACAGTAGGAACATCAACTACAACAGCAACATCGATAGCAATAGCAACAATGGCATCAATGGAATCAACAGCTACAGCTACAGAAACAACAGCATCAGCAAAAGCAACAATAGCATCAACAGCAACAATAGCATCAACAGCAGCAACAATAGAGTCAACAGCAACAATAGAGTCAACAGCAAGAATAGCATCAGCAGCAACAATTGCATCAACAGCAACAATAGCGTCAACAGCAACAATAGCATCAACAGCAACAATAGCATCAACAGCAACAGTAGCATCAGCAGCAACAATAGATTCAGCAGCAACAATAGCATCAACAGCAACAATAGAGTCAACAGCAACAATAGAATCAACAGCAACAATAGCATCAACAGCAACAATAGCATCAACAGCAACAGTAGCATCAGCAGCAACAATAGATTCAGCAGCAACAATAGCATCAACAGCAACAATAGAGTCAACAGCAACAATAGAATCAACAGCAACAATAGCGTCAACAGCAACAATAGCATCAACAGCAACAATAGCATCAACAGCAACAGTAGCATCAGCAGCAACAATAGATTCAGCAGCAACAATAGCATCAACAGCAACAATAGAGTCAACAGCAACAATAGAATCAACAGCAACAATAGCATCAACAGCAACAATAGCATCAACAGCAACAATAGCATCAACAGCAACAATAGCAGCAGCAGCAGCAACAATAGAGTCAACAGCAACAATAGAGTCAACAGCAAGAATAGCATCAGCAGCAACAATTGCATCAACAGCAACAATAGCGTCAACAGCAACAATAGCATCAACAGCAACAATAGCATCAACAGCAACAGTAGCATCAGCAGCAACAATAGATTCAGCAGCAACAATAGCATCAACAGCAACAATAGAGTCAACAGCAACAATAGAATCAACAGCAACAATAGCATCAACAGCAACAATAGCATCAACAGCAACAGTAGCATCAGCAGCAACAATAGATTCAGCAGCAACAATAGCATCAACAGCAACAATAGAGTCAACAGCAACAATAGAATCAACAGCAACAATAGCGTCAACAGCAACAATAGCATCAACAGCAACAATAGCATCAACAGCAACAGTAGCATCAGCAGCAACAATAGATTCAGCAGCAACAATAGCATCAACAGCAACAATAGAGTCAACAGCAACAATAGAATCAACAGCAACAATAGCATCAACAGCAACAATAGAATCAACAGCAACAATAGCATCAACAGCAACAATAGCATCAACAGCAACAGTAGCATCAGCAGCAACAATAGATTCAGCAGCAACAATAGCATCAACAGCAACAATAGAATCAACAGCAACAATAGCATCAGCAGCAACAATCGCATCAACAGCAACAATAGCATCAACAGCAACAATAGAGTCAACAGCAACAATAGAATCATCAGCAGCAACAATAGCATCAGCAGCAACAATAGCATCAGCAGCAACAATAACATCAACAGCAACAATTGCATCAGCAGCAACAATAGAATCAGCAGCAACAATAGCATCAACAGCAACAATAGCATCAACAGCAACAATAGAATCAACAGCAACAATAGCATCAGCAGCAACAATAGAATCAGCAGCAACAATAGCATCAGCAGCAACAATAGCATCAACAGCAACAATAGAATCAACAGCAACAATAGCATCAACAGCAACAATAGAATCAACAGCAACAATAGCATCAGCAGCAACAATAGAATCAGCAGCAACAATAGCATCAGCAGCAACAATAGCAACAGCAGCAATAATAGAATCAACAGCAACAATAGCATCAGCAGCAATAATAGCATCAGCAGAGTTGGGCGGAGATGACTAAAGGTGAGTTAATGGCGCAGAGTCTGTACATTAGCATTAAGAAGAGGTGGCCAGTATATTTGATTCAGGTGATGGAACTGCTCCTAATCCTGGCTTCACCACGATGGATGGCTGATATCAGAGTTACAAAGTTTTGAGAAAAATCTGCAAATTCTGACAAAACAAATATGTGCAGGACTTAGGCCCCTCTGTGGCGCCATGTTGAATGCACTGGATGTTAAGATGCTCAGCTGTACCCAGGTTTCATCACTGGTCTGTGCCAATCTCAGGTGGTGTGGTGGTAGGCTGCTACACTTGACCACATATCACTAGAATGGGCAAACCAGGACCATTGGTCCTGATCGTAATCAGTAATCTCTGCTGAAAGTGTGTGGATACTAGGCTAGGGCAGGGTTGGGCCAGCTGTGATGGCTCCTGAGGTCAATCATAATACATTGTGCGTTACATGGTATAAGATGCCAGTCTTTGTAAAACTTATTGTCAGACTCACCATGAGCAATGCTATGGAAGACCCCGGACATGATACTTCAGCACAGACAGAAAACAATCTTTAAAAGAGAAAGAGAAAGAACGTCAGTCATTGACCTGTAGATTGAAATTTACCATTACAATTGCTCTCTCATCGAACCTAGCTGTTGATAAATAGCTCCAATTATTAGATTTGATCTATTTAGAGCACAGGAACATAGGAATAGGAGAAGGCCATTCAGTCCCTCAAGACTGTTCCGCCATACAATTAGATCAAGGCTGATCTGTCTCTTAACTCCCTCTACCCACCTTGGTTCCGTAACTCTTAATACCCTTGCCTAACAAAAATCTATCAATCTCAGTTTTGACATTTTCAATTGACCCCCAGTCTCAACAGCTTTTTGGGGGACAGAGTTCCAGATTTCCACTATCCTTTGTGTGAAGAAGTGCCTCCTGACATCACCCCTGAATGGCCTAGCTCTAATTTTAAGGTTAGACCCCCTTGATCTGGGACTCCCTCACCAGAGGAAATAGTTTCTCTCTATCTGCCCTGTCGAATCCTTTGATCATCATAAAAACCTCAATTAGATCACCCCTTAATCTCCTATACTCAAGGGTAATGGCCCTAAAGGGACAGGCCAGATTGGCAGATGACCATCACAACCATACTCCAGATCCAAGTCTACCAGGGAACAATGCCATGGGAGATCTACTAGCAAAAGTGGAGGCAAGTGTCAAATTGACGTAGAAAATTATCCACTTAACAAATTAGAAGATACTCATTTTGCAACGTTGAGTTGCCAGGGAAATGTAATTCTTAAACCAAGACAACATTTTGGCCGTTTGGTTGTTAATCTGATAGGCCAGATCTCTAGAACTTGCCTGATTTTCAATCCATTGATTTCAGCGGCATTGGACGCTGTACACCTCATTTCCTTTTGCGACTTTGAAAGCTAGAAACTATAGTTGATAATATTAGGCAGACTCTCAACGCAGTGATATGATGTTCCTCTGTTTGCTAATCTAATGGCGGCATCAACCCCTTTAAAATAATATGGGGAATGGTAGTCTAGTGGTTATGGTACTGGACCAGTAACACAGAGAGTTCAAATCCCACCGGGGCGAGCTGTGAAAATTAATTCAATGAATCTGGTAATCTGTGACCAGAAAAAAATGACCATGAAAGCAGCTGGATTGTTGTAAAAACCCAACTGGTTCATTAATATCCTTCAGGGAAGGGAACCTGCCACTTCGAATCATACAGCACAGAAGGAGGCCATTCGGCCCATAGTTCCTGTGCCAGCTCTTTGAAAGAATTATCCAATTAGTCCCACTCTCCTGTTTTTTCCCCGTAGTCCTGCAAATTTTTCCTTTTCAAGTATTTATCCAATTCCCTTTTGAAAGTTACTATTGAATCTGCTTCCACCGCCCTTTCAGGCAGTGCATTCCAGATCATAACAACTGGCTGCCTAAAACAATTACTCCTCATCTCCCCTCTGGTTCTTCTACCTGATCTGGGCTACATTCCTGAGTCAATGCTCTCTGAAGCGACTTAGCAAGACTCTCAATTTCTGGGAAACTAGGAAAACGGTTAATAAATGTGACCTTGCCAATGTCACCCACATCCTAAGAATAAATAATTAGGTTAGTGTCATACAAATGTGTTAAGTGTTTGCTCACTAATATCACCAACGGTAACTTGGATATTGGGAGGAGGCGCTGAGAGCAATGGGATAGATTTTGTGAAATTGTGCTCTTGGCATGGGGTCCCGTGGGCTCGGAATGCCAGTTGGAATATCGGGCACTGGGGTTAATGCACTCGTTTTGCTGCCCACCCTAGTTTTCAACCGTCAATTTTAATTTCAATGGGTTGAAAATCGGGAGGGGGGGGGCGGGGGGGCATGGAATGGACATGCTGGCCGCTGTACTCGATATTCCCATTAGCATTTCTTGGCGTGCGAATCTCTGTCGGGAGTGCTAATTTGGAAAGTCTACCCCATAGTCTATAAGAGCTGCATTGACAGGGATACTTGACATTCTTAATAGCTGACCCCTCTGCTCAAGCTAAGCACTGCACCTCCATCGATGTTAATGCAGCCCCCTTGTATTGAAGCTCAAAATTGTGTCTTGGAACATAGGAACACGAGTAGGCTGTTCAGCCCATCGAGCCTGTTCCGCCATTCAATTAGATCATGGCTGGTCTGTACCTCAACTCCATTTACCCGCCTTTGATCCATATTCCTTGATATCCTTACCTAATAAAAATCGATCAACAACTTGCATTTACGCAGCGCCTTTAACGTAGTAAAACGACCCAAGGCGCTTCACAGGAGCGTTATCAGACAAAATCTGACACCAAGCCACAAGGAGATATTAGGACAGGTGACCAAGAGCTTGATCAAAGAGGTAGGTTTTAAGGAACGTCTTAAAGGAGTTGAGAGAGTTGGGAGGGAATTCCAGAGCTCAGGGCCGAGACAGCTGAAGGCACGGCCGCCAATGGTGGGGCGAAGGAAGTGGGAGATGTGCAAGAAGCCAGAATTGGAGGAGCGCAGAGATCTCGGAAGGTTGTAGGGCTGGAGGAGGTTACAGAGATAGTGATCAATCTCAGTCTTGAAAATTTCAATTGACCCCCAGCATCCTACATGCTTTTGGGGGAGAACATCTGAACTGATTTCCTCCAATTTGGCACTGGCTTTCCACTAACTCCGACCAAACATTTGGTCACTCCTGTCAGTTGTCCCTTTACCGGCTCAGTGTCTGTTTTCCATACAGCCTCTTGGGATGTTTTTTTTAAGGGAAGAAAACCGAAGCAGGAGAGAGGGGAAAAAAAAGGCCTAAAGAAAAGTTTCATTCAGTCGGAATTCTTTGTGACAGTCTGATTTTTAAATTGTAAACAATTTTACAACACCAAGTTATAGTCCAGCAATTTTATTTTAAATTCACAAGCTTTCGGAGGCTTCCTCCTTCCTCAGGTAAATGTATTTTTAAAAGTATGATTTTTAAAAGTAGAGGAGAGCTGTCTTTGTATGAATGTGGATTGGGGCCCTATCTCTCCTGGATTGCCAATGCTGTATCCATCCTGTGCCAGCAGATCATCGCGCCCACTCCCCTTCCCTCCCCTCCACCTGTAATGTATAATTAAAAGGATTTTTTAATCAATCGGTTGGTCTCCTTTAAGTTAGGCTTGAAGGAAAAGTTCATCCAATTACTCTTGATTGTGTTATTGGCCAAGCAGCTGGGTTCTCAACACTGTCACCCCTTTTGATAAAAGTTTGATGTTAATTCCCATTACTTAAGCTGATAAGAAGAAATGAATGAGGCATGTTACAAATGTTTTGTGTGTCTGCACTTAGGAGCTGCTGCATAATAATGATGAGTAAACACACAGTCTACCGGTCATTAGTGGATGGGTATTGTTTCTGTGCGTTGAGATTTATTCATGTATTTACAGTGTAGCTGTGTATTGATAGTGTGACCTAGAGAGACTTCCCCTGGCTTTGAAAGCTCGTGTCTACGGTTGTGAACTGGCACCAGGGAAAAATCACCCGTGAAAGCTGCTTGCTGGATTGTCCTAAAAACCCAACCGGTTCACTGATGTCCTTCAGGGAAGGGAACCTGCCACCTCTACCTGGGCTTAGGCTACACGTAACTCCAGTCCCACAATTTGTGTAGTTGACTCTTAATGCCCTCTCTGACTTGGCCTAGCAAGCCAGTTCATAGAATCGTACAGCGCAGAAGGAGGCCAGTCAGCCCATCATGTCTGTGCTGGCTCTTTGAAAGAGCTATCCAATTTGTCCCACTTCTCCTGCTCTTTCCCCCGTAGCCCTGAAAATGTTTCCCTTTTCAAGTATTTATCCAATTCCCCTTTTGAAAGTTCCTATTGAGTCTGATTCCACCGCCCTTTCAGGCAGCGCATTCCAGGTCATAACAACTCGCTGCGTTTAAAAAAACGGGTCTTCGCCTCCCCTCTGATTCCTTTGCCAATTAACTTAAATCTGTCCTTTGGTTACTGACCCTCCTGCCAGTGGAAACGGTTTCTCCTTATTTACTCTATCAAAACCCCAAATAAGTTGTAATGCAATTCCTATCTAGTGGAAGAACAAGGCCTGCAACCACTTTCTCAGGGCAACTAGAGATGGGCAATGAATACCAGCCTTGCCAGCGATGCCCGCATCCCAAGAACAAATTTGAGAAATTAACCCCTTTCACACCGTACAGCTATCATAGGTCAGACAGCGATCTCAAGGCAACTTCACATGTCTTCCAACCTCAAACCAGTTAATAAATTAAACCTTCCAGAATACATAATAGGTAAACGATTTTTTGAAGCCCTTATGCCTCAAAGTCACCTGAAGCTCGATCTACCTGCAATGACTTGAATCACCTGTATTTCGGAGTTCAGGCTATTTAAATGGCCCAGATGCTCGCCCAGGACAGGCCAGCCCCCTAGTAGGGTCTAGCACGTGGAAGTGAGGCAGGAAAATCTGCCTGAGCAGGCCTGAGGCACAATCCCCTCCAAGGACAGCAGCCAGAAGGTCTCCAGCACCGATCACTGGCCCAATGACCCGGATCTACCTTTGGGTTTTGTTTGTTTGCTGCAGCTCCTTCCAATCCCCCAGTTGGGAAGGGGCTCAGCGCAGGGCCTGAGTCTACTCCTTTTGGGCGCCTTCGAAATGGACGCCCTTCAAAATGGACACCCTTCAAACTGGCAATCGAACAGGAAAATGAGATAGGAAGGCTGGGAGCGTTCCCCTCCCACTTCATTTACATAAGAACATAAGAACATAAGAAATTGGAGCAGGAGTAGGCCAATTGGCCCCTCGAGCCTGCTCCGCCATTCAATAAGATCATGGCTGATCTGATCCCAACCACAAATCTAAAGAACACAAGAAGTAGGAGCAGGACCCGGGCCCTCTCCGCCACCCACAGGGCATTGACCGATCCGAACTCAGCTTCATGTCCAATTTCCTGCCCGCTCCCCATAACCCCTAATTCCCTTTACTTCTAGAAAACTGTCTATTTCTGTTTTAAATTTATTTAATGATGTAGCTTCCACAGCTTCCTGGGGCAGCAAATTCCACAGACCTACCACCCTCTGAGTGAAGAAGTTTCTCCTCATCTCAGTTTTGAAAGAGCAGCCCCTTATTCTAAGATTATGCCCCCTCGTTCTAGTTTCACCCATCCTTGGGAACATCCTTACTGCATCCACCCGATCAAGCCCCTTCACAATCTTATATGTTTCAATAAGATCGCCTCTCATTCTTCTGAACTCCAATGAGTAGAGTCCCAATCTACTCAACCTCTCCTCATATGTCCGCCCCCTTAATTTAAATGACTGCCCTTAGCCTCTGCTCCCCACTCAAGAGAAGTCCTGGAAATCCCAGGACAACGGATGGGCTGCGGAGTCCTGATACCACGGGTCTCTGCCCCGTTTTTCACGTGCTTTGCGTGCAAGGAATGATGTCAAGTGGAAACTGGGACGAGGGAGAACCTGCAAGATTCTTGGGACTAGGCTACCGATACTTTGCAGAGATCAAGGTCGGCCACATTTTGAGGAGGAAATTGGCAGGACTGTACAAATCCTGTGGCCACTTTCTGCTGGGAGGATGGCAAGTGAACTTTAACCTCCTTGCATCAGAGGGGTGGAGAATGATCTACAGCCCATGTCCACCCTGGACAAAGCCCCACACTCCCTTCGCCCCATCCTCCCCTGCGCAAAGGCCCCCGATACTCCTTGCCCTCTCTGAGCTCCATTGGCTCCCCGAGCCCCAGTCAGTTCACTTCAAAATTCTTATCCTTGCTCTCAGATCCCTCCATAACCTCACCCTGCCCTACCATTGTGATCTCCTCTTGTGGAGATGTTAAGCCATTTAAAATGAAGGGGTTAAGGCATCCATTAAAATGGTGGACAGAGACCTAGCATACAAGTGAGTTCAGTGTTTGTCCTCTATTACCAAGAAAGACTTACATTTATATAGAGCCTTTCATGTCCTCAGGATGTCCCAAAGCACTTTACAGCCAATGAAGTACTTTTGAAGTGTAGTCCCTGTTGTAATGCAGGGAAACCCAGGAACTAATTTGCACACAGCAAGATCCCACAAACAGCAATGTGATAATGACCAGATCATCTGTTTTATTGATGTTGGTTGAGGGATAAATATTGTACAGAACACCGGGGGAGAACTCCCCTGCTCTTCCGTGGGATATTTTACGTCCACCCATGAGGGCAGACGGGGCCTCGGTTTAATGTCTCATCTGAAAGACGGCACGTCTGACAGTGCAGCACTCCCTCAGTACTACACTGGGAGTGTCAGCCTGGATTTTATGCTCAAGTCTCTGGAGTGGGACTTGAACCCACGAATGTCTGACTCAGAGGTGAGAGTGCTACCACTTAGCCAAGGCTGACACTTGAGTGATTTCCAGATTCATCATTTTGGATCAGGCTTACAAAAGGTTTTCACTCATGCATTTTACTTGATGTTAACCCAAAGACTGCAGGTACTCTTCCCTCTTAACAACAACAACTTGCGTTTATATAGCGCCTTTAACGTAGTAAAACGTTCACAGCAGCGTAATCAGACAAAAATTGACACCGAGCCACGTAAGGAGATATTAGGACAGGTGACCAAAAGCTTGGTCAAATAAATAGGTTTTAAGGAGTGTCTTAAAGGAGGAGGTGGAGAGACGGAGAGGTTCAGGGAGGGAATTCCAGAGTTTGGGGCCTAGGCAGCTGAAGGCACGGCCGCCAATGGTGGGGCGATGAAAATCGGGGATGCGCAAGAGGCCGGAATTGGATGAATTAAAGGCAAACTGTTGTCCCACCTCTTGCTGAAGAGGAACTGTGTAATAGTTGGAGCAGCTGACAGCTCAAGCTACATCCGGTGACTGAGTGACACCTGACAAAAAGGCGGGTGTGGCAGAACCCACAGTAACGGTAGCCGTGAGCAACTATCTCAGCTGAACTGGCTCAGAGGGTCATGGGTTCGATCCTTACCGCAGGACCTGAGCACGTAATCTAGGCTGACACTTCAGCATTGCGGTGCTGCTTGAGTTCCTAACTGGCCATTCATCTTGTTGCTGCTTATGGGATCTTGCTGTGGGCTAAATAGCTGCCATACTTGCCTGCATAACCGTCACTGCACTTCACAGTGCCCTACTGTGTGTGGAGTGTTTCAGAGAAGTGCGGAGATGCCTGATATCAATGCGAGCCTTTCTTTAACTTCTCCATCGATGCCATTTTTGGCTACCCTGGTTTTTTAAAATATTTTTTTTTTGAATTTACACTACGTCAATATCATGCACTTATGCAGCACCTTTAGAGAAGAAAGAAAGAATGAAAGAAATTAAGAAAGAAAGAATTGCTTTGATAGAGCGGCCTTGCACGTCTCAGGATGTCGCAAAGTGCTTTACAGCCAATGAAGTACTTTTGGAGTGTAGTCACTGTTGTAATGCAGGAAACGCAGCAGCCAATTTGCGCACAGCAAGCTCCCACAAATGTGATAATGACCAGATCATCTGTTTTTGTGGTATTAGTTGAGGGATAAATATTGGCCAGGACACCAGGGAGAACTCCCCTGCTCTTCTTCAAAATAGTGCCGTGGGATCTTTTACGTCCACCTCAGAGGGGTGGAGGGGCCTCGGTTTAACGTCTCATCCAAAAGGCGGCACCTCCAACAGTGCAGCACTCCCTCAGTACTGCACTGGGAAAGTCAGCCTGGATTTTGTGCCAAAGTTCTCTGGAGTGGGACTATGGACCCACGACCGTCTGACTCAGAGGGCAAGAGTGCTGCCCGCTGAGCCACGGCTGACAAAGCTGAGAAAGCTTCACAGAGGAGAAACTGGATGCCGGGGCAGCCATAGAAGAATGTGGGGAGGTGACTGAAAGCACAGGTGACGAGGTAGGGTTTGAGGAGTTGGGGGGGGGGGTGAGGGGGGGGGGGTGGGGGGAGAGGTAGGAAAGGGAAGGGAGTTGCAAGAGTGTAGGGCCGGGACAGCTGAAGGTGCTGCCGCCAACGGACACGAGGAAGGAGGAGGGCTTGATGAGCGGAGGCCAGCTTTGGACGACTAAAGAGCACTGTTGAGATGTAGCCATGATGTGGAGGTGCCGGTGATGGACTGGGGTGGACAAATGACAGGAGTTGCACAACACCAGGTTATAGTCCAACAGTTATATCCTGGACTATAACCTGGCGTTGTGCAACTCCTTACATTTGTTGAGATGTAGGGTTGGAGGAGGCTGCAGAGGCAAGGCAGGGCGAGGCCATGGAGGGATTTGTAAATGAGGACTTGGATTTTAACTTCAATGCCATTGGCGATCGGAGATGTCTGGGGTGGGGCGAGGGGGATGGGCAAGCAGCATGGAATAGGATGCAGGTGGCGGAGTCTTGGATGAGTGTGGGGTGTGTAGGGCAAAGTTCAGTGAGGAGGATGCTGGAGAGGTCGAGTCCGGAGGTAATGAAAGCCTTTTCGAGGGTTTCCCCACATTACAACAGTGACTGCACTTCGAAAAGTACTTCATTGGCTGCAAAGCGCTTTGGGGCATCCTGAGGCCGTGCAAGGCGCTATATAAATGCAAACCCTTCTTTTACTGCGGCAGTGGAGGTGAGGGGCGGAGGCAGGCGATACTGCGAAGGTGCGGGATCGGAGACCCAGCTCGGTTTCAGAAAGGGCAGAAAGGTATTCCAGCCTGAGCGAACAGACGGAGGGGGAGTGGATGGAGGATGAAATTAGGGGCAAACTAACATGGGGGGGCGGGGTTTAATCCATTAAGCCCTACAAATTGCTTCGACCTTTTTTAATTCACAATCTGCCACACCATTTAGTGATTAAAAACAAAATGCCTGTGCTGACATTTCAAGGTGAACTCTCCTTAACACCGTTAATGAGTTTCAACCTTGTGATAACTGACTGAAATGGAAAAAAGGGACATGACTGCTCGGGCACTTGGCAAGCACTTACTGAGGGCAGTTCTCAGTGAATTGGTATCAGGACAGTCATTAGCCCTCCACAGGAGCCAGTAGCCAAGAGGCTTTTAATTCAACAAGTGACAGAGACAGAGACTGTATCTCCCTAGTGTCCACCTCCCCCCACACACACACACACACACACACACCCACCACCACCCCCCTCCCTCCCTCCTCCTCCCTTGCACTCTATCTCTCCAGTTCCTCCTACTTCTCTTCAAACCATCCCCTGCCAGCCTAGGGGACAGATTCACCTCTCTCATCAATGGAGTAAATGCAAGAAGAGGCCAAATCTGGACAGCTTAAAAAAGAACTTTCTATTCAAGGACACGGGACTTCCTCTGCCATTTGTCACCGTGGGCAAGATGAGATTGCAGCTTCACTCAGCTCCGGATCCCACAAATAACGGCGAGACAGTGAGCAAAGCCAAGGCAAAATCCTAATAAAATGCACAGTTGATGCGTGAGGGATTCGATTTGAAGATTAGAACAAAGTGCAACGATTTGTTTTTACATATATATATATATATATACATTTGGAATTTGCACCCTTCCTCTTTGTTGCAAGGAAAAGCATTTAATTCCCAGGTTCCAGAACCATTGCTGGACGTTTCTGACTGGGTTGCAGTCAGTTGCAGGCTGCATTAAAGGCGCAGGGTTCCTTCACCACCACCTACTCGCCCCCCCCCCCCCCGCCCCCTCCTCCCTTCCCCGGGCCTCTGTCGAATTACTGTCGGCGTACAGGAAAAAAAAAAGGCAGTCTGCGAAACCCTCGGCTTAAGGAGTCACTGAGAACAGCAAATACACGATAGCATCAGCTATGCATCCGTTAGGGTCTCGGTATATTTATCTGTAAGAGCTTCTCTTTCATTTAAAGATGCATTTGCAATAAGCAGTTCTGCAGTAACTTAAATATAATTTATTATATATAGAGAGATATTTGAAAATGTGGTCAGATTTTTAATATTTATATATATTTTGCCATTATTTCTGTGACAGATGCCTCCAGTTCTTATTGCTGTGCTTCCAAGCCCAGGTAAGTGTATGATATACTTTATTATAATTTATAATTATCTGAGATATTGGTCATTTTTAAGGAAGTTAGAATTATTTAAAGTGACAGTGCCCTTTCTGATGTCGCATGTTGACTGCATTGCTTAAGAATGTGCTGTCTCTTTAAAGCCCTTGAACTTTTAAGCCATATTTAACTTTTACAAAGAAAGCTTAAAGTTCCTCCTTTTTTCCGTGCAATGTGAAAGTCGCTAGGAGGAGATTAACTCCCTGGATTTTTGCTGGAGAAAGTTTGAGCTTGCGTTTATACAGTGCCTAACCTCGAGATTGCCCCAAAGCGACTCGGTGGTGGGATTACCTCGGAGCGAGGTGACTGTCGTTACGTGGGCGGGCGCGGACGCCATTTTGGGCACGGCGAGGATCCTGCGAATAGCGAGTTCGCCCGCAGGCGGGAGAGAAAGAGAGAAAGAAAATGAATAAATGGGAAGAGTTGTGGGGTGGGGTGGGGGGAGAAAAGCAACTTTGCCGAAACGACGAGCTAAATCTTTTCAGCCTTCAGCGTTACCCGGCTAACGGGCAGAAAATCACGGGTGTGAGGCAAGGGTCTGAATTCCCCATACGTGCTTCCGGTGTGTAGAGATATGCACCAGGAGCACGGACGATTTACTTCAGGCTTTTTATTTGTGTGAAAACTGATGCATTTATGAATGGGGGTTGGTGGGGGGAGGGTTGGGGGAAAGCCTGCTGATCTATAAAGGGGTCGGATTAATATTAGCCAGAGTCTCCCAGTTAACCTCCTGTCTGCCGGCAGATTCGTAGGAACAGTGGCATCGATTCTATTTAAAGGGCATTGTTTTAAGAACGCATTTTCAAACGGGCAAGACAGGCATTGACCTAATGACTTAGCGGGGAATTCTCTACACATTACCCTCAGTTATAATTATGTTGGTCAAAGTTACTTGAACACATCGTGAATTAAGAATTAATCTTTTCTTTAAAAATTCATGTGTATCTGCACAAAGGGGAAAAATCGGTCAGTAGTTTAACAAAAAAGGTATTGGAAGTGTCTATCTTTAAACCGCTTTTT
This sequence comes from Heptranchias perlo, assembly GCF_035084215.1. NCBI lineage: Eukaryota > Metazoa > Chordata > Chondrichthyes > Hexanchiformes > Hexanchidae > Heptranchias > Heptranchias perlo. The sequence continues at coordinate 34,676,166 of NC_090344.1, read as the reverse complement.
AACCAGATCTAATTAATCTAATCTAATCATGTTTAACACATGATCATAATATGGGCAATGGGAGAGTGTCTGGTGATTATATCCACAGTATTCGCGTTAGACAGGTACTACTTTATGCCTTACGCATTAAAGAATTTTTCTCAATGCTTTATGCCTCCGGAAGTGTTATATTAAACAAGTAATTTATTCTAATTGGACTTATTCAAAGAAAAAGTTGCATTTATACAACGCTTTTCATTGTCCTCAAGATGTCCCAAAGCGCTTTACAGCCAATGAAGTAATTTTGAAGTTGTAGTCACTGTTGTAATGTAGGAAACACAGCAGCCAATTTGGTGCACAGCAAGATCCCACAAACAGCAATGTGATAATGATCAGATAATCCGATTTAGTGATGTTGGTTGAGGGATAAATATTGGCCAGGACTACCAGGGAGAACTTCCCTATACTTCTTCAAACAGTGCTGTGGGATCTTTTGCATCCGCCTGAGAGGGCGGACAGGCCCTTGGTTTGACGTTTCATCAGAAAGATGTCTCCTCTGACAATGCAGCACTCCCTCAGCACTGCACTGGAATGTCAGCCTAGATTTTGTGCTCAAGTCTCTGGTGGGACTTGAACCCACAAACTGCTGCTATCAGAGGTGAGAGTGCTACCCACTGAGCCACAGCTGACACCTAATAGCTGCAGCATGCATTTGGGGTGGGTTTGCGAAGAAAATGTAGTTCTCAGCAATTCCCTTCCAATCATCTCCCCATATCATTGATGCTACCTCCATCCCTGGTGCCCATCGCATACCCTACCCCTTCACCCTCCCACTACCCATTCCCTTTCTTACCACTCCCATCACTCCCTACACTACCCTTACCTCCTCCCCTCTCCCTCCTAGCTTCCTTTTTGATCTGTTGTCCTCAGAGGCCTTGTTTGCTTTCAAAATTCAACTTAAAAAAAATATCAAATTAGAATGAGGTAAAAACAAACTTGCCTGTCTGCCTTTCTCTCCATTTATGACTGTTTGTCTCTCTCTCTCTGATACCAGTCTCTTTCTCCCTCTCTCTCACACCCCTCTCTATCTCTTTCTCCCCATGTGTAATAACAGACTGTCACTTTTTTCCCTCACACACACACCACCTCTCTTTTAAAAAGAAACACTCAAGATAAATTTGACCTCTGTAAAGTTTTTTGAAATTTTCCTCTTGTTTTTCAAAATTATTTGACTCACAGAAAAGAAAACCAGAGTATAAAAAGGAAGCGTCCGATTCGCTATCGCCTGTTTTGCGATGTTTTGGGGGATGAATTTCACTCCCCAAAGAATAATTCAATGGATAAATTTAATCATGTTGTTGTGAAATATGCAATTTTTAAAAAAAATGTTGTTTAAACCCTTATTTTAGACAATAGAAATTCCTGGTACTGAAGAAAAATTGGTGCATGAAAAAATATTCAGAAAGCATTATGAATGATAGAGAGCAGATATGAGTGTGTGCATATATTCTACATGAGGTATATCCTCCCACCTTTCACCCTCTGTAAACTTGAGCTCATCCAAAACTCTACTGACCATATCCTAACTCGCACCGAGTCCCGTTCACCCATCACCCCTGTGCTCGCTGACCTACATTGGCTCCCGGTCCAGCAACGCCTCGATTTTAAAATTCTCATCTTTGTGTTCAAATCCCTCCATGACCTCGCCTCCTCCCTATCTCTGTAACCTCCTCCAGCCCGACAACCCGCCGAGATCTCTGCGCTCCTCCAATTCTGGCCTCTTGCGCATCCCCAATTCCTTCGCTCCACCATTGGCGGCCGTGCCTTCAGCTGCCTAGGCCCTAAGCTCTGGAATTCCCTCCCTAAACCTCTCTACCTCACTCTCTCACTCCTTAAAACCTACCTCTTTGACCAAGGTTTTGGTTACCTGTCCTAATATCTCTTTATGTGGCTTGGTGTCAAATTTTGTCCTATAACGTCCCTGTGAATTGCCTTGGGATGTTTTTTTACTACGTTAAAGGCGCTGTATAAATGCAAGTTTTAGTTGTTGAGATAAAAAGGTAAAAGGGGAACAATGAACTCTTGAAGCGAGACTAGAAAATGCCGGAAATGCGAGGCGAGTCAGTCGACAACTGAAAGAAGAGACTAGTTAATGTTTTGGACGGGGCTCCTCCATCAGAACATGTACATTCTCCTTTTGTGGCTTGTGTGTGTGTAGCAGTTAGCTTTAGCTGCTTTTGAAGGTGGGGGTGAGGTTACGGGAAGATGCCACGTGATGAATGATTGTCCCTTGAGGACACCCATCAGAAAGCTGTTAGAGTACCTGGACTTAGCAGGAAACTGAATGCATGGGGGGGGGGAGATGTTTGTCCTGGCCACCGTGTGTGCATTGTAAATGCATTCAGACGGAACGTATTTACGATTTCACAACCCACAGCAACCAAGGCAATTACGACCCTCTATTGTTTGGAAACTGTGGGGAGGATTCTGTGCTCAGGATGTTTGAACATAAGTCTCATCATCAGGATCCTGTCAGATGTAGGCTCAGACCAGGTAGGGATGGCAAGTTCCCTTCTCTGAAGGGCATTACATAGAATTAACAGCACAGAAACAGGCCATTCGGCCCAACAGGTCCTTGACGGTGTTTATACTCCACACGAGCCTCCTCCCACCCCTCTTCATCTAACCCTATCAGCATATCCTTCTATTCCTTTCTCCCTCATGTGTTTATCGAGCTTCCCCTTAAATGCATCTATTCTATTCGCCTCAACTACTCCTTCTGGTAGTGAGTTCCACATTTTCACCACTCTCTGGGTAAAGAGGTTTCTCTTGAATTCCCTATTGTATTTATCGGTGACTATCTTATATTTATGGCCCCTAGTTTTGGTCTCCCCCACAAGTGGAAACATTAGTGAACCAGTTGGGTTTTTATGATAATCTGACAGCTTTCATGGTCAATTTATTCTGGTGCCAGATTTATTGAATTTAATTTCACAATTTGCCATTGTGGGATTTGAACTCATGACCTTCGGGTTGCTAATCTAAAACCATAACCACTAAACTCCTGAAGGCACTGACTCTTACTAGCCCTGGGCTAACTTGACCCCAGTGGGCATTCTCCATATGTGAGTGAGCTAGATAGTGAATTTTTTGGTGGACTAGTTGGCTATGGAAGGCATCACAGCCAGTGCAACTCTACCAACAGCCGAAATCTACACAGGCACTTTTCAGCAGGGCTCACATAGTAATGATTAGGAGCAGGAACCCCGACCAGTGTTGTCTCCCTAGCCCATGGGCTCCAAGGCTGAGCAGACAGCTGCTGCATTGGCTAAGATCAGTTAACTTATGACTGAGCGGGAATCGAACCTGGGATCTTCTGGTACTGCACTAGGTGTACCTTTATCAACCGGGAGTGCTTTATACCTAGTGTTATTGCTGTTTGTGGGACCTTGCTGTGCGTAAATTGACTGTTGCGTTTCCTATATTACGACAGTGACTATACTTCAAAACAAAAGTACTTCATTGACTGTAAAGCGCTTTGGGACATCGTGAGGTCGTGAAAGGCGCTATAGAAATGCAAGGCATTCTTTCTTTCCTAGTGCTGTTGATTTAAGAATATAATGTGTATTCGTTTAGATGGTGAGTGCTGATGCATCATTAGGCTTTGGGATCCTGGGCTTTATTAATAGAGGCACACATTATAAAAGCAAGGAAGTTATGCTAAGCCTTTATAAAACACTGGAGTATTGTGTTCAATTCTGGGCACCACACTTTAGGAAGGGTGTCAAGGCTTTACAGAGTGTGCAGAAGAGATTTACTAGAATGGTATCAGGGATGAGGGACTTCAGTTATGTGGAGAGACTGGAGAAGCTGGGACTGTTCTCCTTAGAACAGAGAAAGTTAAGGGGAGATTTGATGAGGTATTCAAAATCATGAAGGGTTTTGATCGAATAAATAAGGAGAAACATTTTCCAGTGCGAGAAGGGTCGGTAACCAGAAGACAGACATTTAAGTTGATTGGCAAAAGAGCCAGAGGTGAGATGAGGAAACATTTTTTTTACGCAGCGAGTTGTTACGATCTGGAACGCGCTGCCTGAAAGGGGATGGAAGCAGATTCAATAGTAACTTTCAAAAGGGAATTGGATAAATACTTGAAGGGAAAAATTATGGGGAAAGAGCAGGGGAATGGGACTAATTGGATAGCTCTTTCCAAGAGCCGACACGGGCACGATGGGCCGAATGGCCTCCTCCTGTGCTGTACCTACTATGATACTAAGGTTAAGGGAACTGGTTGAGGAGGCAATGCTAAGCCCAACATTGGAAAGAAGCTGAATCAATGTGCATACAGTGGAATGAAGCAGCCATGGCCCAGTAAGGGCAGGTTTACCAGTATTATTAAACTTCCCTCACACTGTTGGTTGGGGAACATCCCAGGGGATTTCCCCTCCCTCCACAGGCAATACTCACTGTGTAAATGAAATTATTGGGCACACGTCAACAGTCAGGAACAGTAAAAAAAACAATAGTGAAAGATATCCGTGGTCCTGTCCAATTGAATTATTTTAGTTTAAAAGAGAAGAAAAGACTATCTGTCCAGCCATCTATTTTTCTATCTGTAGCTATCTACTTATTCATTCCTATATCTATATATTCATCTATCTGGATCTGTCTCTCCATCGATCCATCAATATCTATCAATTTATTTAGGTATCTATTTATCTAACTCTAGCCATCTATCTATCTCTGTCTGTCGATCCATCAACATCTACTCAGCTATCTTAGTTTGGCTAACTATCCATCCTTGTTTATCAATTAATCTGCCTATCCACATTTATTGATCGATTCATCTACCTCTGGCAATCTATATCTCTCTATCAATCTCCCTGTATCTAGATTTATCTCTGCCTACCATCTATCTTTATCTGTCTATCATCTATTTATCTATTTCTGTCTGCCACCTATATATCTGAATCTATCTATTGATCATGATGTGGAGATGCCGGTGATGGACTGGGGTTGACAATTGTAAACAATTTTACAACACCAAGTTATAGTCTTGTTCACCTGAGGAAGGAGGAAGCCTCCGAAAGCTTGTGAATTTAAAATAAAATTGCTGGACTATAACTTGGTGTTGTAAAATTGTTTACAATTATCTATTGATCCATCTATCTGTCTATCCTATATTTATTAATTACCTCTGTCGATCCATCTGTATTTAGCTATCTGTGTATCTATCTATATATCTGTATCTCTAACCATCTATTTATATATATCTAACTTTATCTATATCTATCTCTAGCTATCTAGCTGTCTATACCTATCTCTATCTATCTCCATCTGTCTACCTACCTGACTTTATCTATCTCTCTCTGTCTTTCTCTGTCTATCTCTACCTATCTATATCTATCTATCAATCTATCTCCGTCTATATCTTGTTCTCTTTAGAGCAGAGAAGGTTAAGAGAAGATTTGATAGAAGTGTTCAAAATCATGAAGGGTTTAGATAAAGTAAATAAAGAGAAATTGTTTCCCTTGACTGAAGGGTCGAGACCAGAGGATACAGATTTAAGGTGATCAGCAAAAGAACCAGAGGTGACATGAGGAAAAATTTTTTCACGCAGAGAGTAGTTATGATCTGGAATGCACTGCCTTAAAGGGTGGTGGAAGCAGATTCAATCATGGCTTTCAAAAAGGAATTGGATAAATACTTGAAGGGAAAAAAAATTGCAGGGCTACGGGGAAAGAGTGGGGGAATGGGACTAACTGGTTTGCTCTTACAAAGAGCCGGCACAGGCTCGATGGGCTGAATGGCCTCCTTCTGTGCTGTAACCATTTTATGATTCCATGATCTATTCATATTTTTCTATCTATATCTGTCTATATCTATCCCTATCTACCTAGCTCTGTCTATATCCATCTATCTCTCTCTCGCTCTCTACCTGTCTATCACTATTTATCTTTATCTGTCTATATCTAGCTCTACCTATATCTTTCTATATCTATCTATCTATCTTTCTATCTCTATCTACCTCTACCTGTATCTGTCTATATCTCTATCTGTTTATATCTCTGTCTATCTATTCATCTCTATCTATCTATCTCCATCTATCACTATCTGTCTATATCTATCTATCTATATTTTCTGATCTATATCTGTCTATCTACCTCTATGTCCATATCTACATTTCCATGTTTTCTATCTATATCTGTCTCTATCTATCTCTATCTATCCATATTTTCCTAACTATATTTGTCTATCTATTTATCTATCTATCTCTATATCTACATTTCTATGTTTTCTATCCATATCTGCCTATATCCATCTCTATCTTTTTCTATATCTATCTGTCTATATCTTTCTCTATGTATCTAGCTCCGTCTATCTCTATCTCTGTCCATCTCTGTTTATCTCTATCTATTTCTACCTAGCTACCTCTATCTATCTCTGCCTTTCTCTGTCTATCTATCTCTATGTATCTTTTTCTATATCTAGCAATCTTTGTCTATATCTATACCTATCTACCTAGCTCTGTCTATATCTATCTGTGTCTATCTCTATATCTATCTATGTTTTCTGTTTGTCTCTATCCATCTATATTATTTCTCTATCCATGTTTTTCTCTCTATCTGCCTCTCTCTATCTATCGGTACAGTCTGTGAAGGTGATGGGTGACAGAAGCCATGTTGAAGGAATAACCATTGCAATCACAGGTTTACTCAGGGACGGTGCTGTGCCTCTTATCAGCCGTTGACTGTCAGGATATATTTCTGCATATAGGAACAGATTTTGTTTTAAGAGAATATTCCATCCAAAATGCGTTCCTTAAATTTACTTGTTAGACAGTTTCCGGGAGGAACACGACCAACCCCCTCCCAGAAGGACTGGTACCTGCCTCTTCGCCGCACCCACTCCCCACCCCCACCCAGTCACAAGCTCTGCTCGTCACGAGCTTTTTTGCAAGTCACATTTGCTAAGCCACCCTGAGCCTTTCCATATTTGCAATGCCTTCTGCTGTCCCCTGGGATGAGCCGCAGCCTTTAAAGAAAGGTGTAAAAATAGTGACATTCTTAAAAAGCAGGGCTGGAAAATGCCTCCCAGGAAGGGCCACGAAGATCTCTCTCTCTCTCTCTCTCTCTGGGTTATTTCAGGATCTGTCCCCGCAGTGCTGAGGTCACCACACTGAGCTGCCTTGGTGGCAAATGCGGAAAGTGCAAAGAGGTGTTTGTGTTGGCAGCTCACCGCATTGAAAGAAAGATTGAGCTGGCATCTATATAGCGCCTTTCACGGCCCCAGGACGTCCCAAAGCGCTTACACTGCCAATGAAGTACTTTTGAAGTGTAGTCAATGTTGTAATGTAGGAAACGTGGCAGCCAATTTGTGCACAGCAAGAGCCCACAAACAGCAATGTGATAATGACCAGATCATGTTTTAGGTGTTGTTTGAGGGATAAATATTGGCCCAGGACACCGGGGAAAACTCTCCTGCAATTCTCCAATATGTGCAATGGGATCTTTTACGTTCACCTACGAGGGCAGATGGGGCCTTGGTTTGATGTCTCATCTGATGATGATGCATCACTGCCTCATTGCTAGTGTCAGCGTAGATTGTGGGCTCAGGCCCTGGAGTGGGGCTTGAACCCCGGACCTTCTGACAGACAACGAGAGGACTAAGTGTCACCGACTGAGCCAAACTGGTGTTTCCTTGTTGTGTCTGTGCCTGATATGCCCACACTCAGCACCAGCCCTCCCTGGGATTGGAAACTGGTAGGGAACCCTGGGTTCAAAGCTTGTGTCTGCACAGCACTGGTGCACCAACACGGTAAAGCATGGGGCAATCTTGCTTGCCTGTATGCAGCAGCACTTGATGTAACCCAGTCTGGGACATGTGAAAACTCCAGTCCAGTGATACTCTGAGAATGAACAAATAGATGTCAAACTATCGATCTGTTTCTATCTATTTATTCATCTATCTATCCATCCATCTTTCTGTCTTAGTCTATCTACCTATCTCTGTCTTATCTGTCTATCCATCCATCACTATCTGCCTATGTGTCTCAGTCTGTCTATTTGATTATATGTGCAGGGTATGCTATTCCCTTTATGAGTATGATACAATGCACTTTCCAAACATGACAACAATTTGCATTTGCATAGCACCTTTAATGTGCAAAATCATCCCAAAATATCCTTTTTTGGGATATGGGCACCGCTGGCAAGGCCGGCATTTATTGCCCATCCCTAGTTGCCCTTGAGAAGGTGGTGGTGGGCCTTCTTCATTGGCCTTGGAGAGAGTGCAGCGTAGGTTTACTAGAATGAAACCCGGACTTCAAGGGTTAAGTTATGAGGAGAGATTACACAAATTGGGGTTGTATTCTCTGGAGTTTCGAAGGTTAAGGGGTGATCTGATCGAAGTTTATAAGATATTAAGGGGAACGGATAGGGTGGATAGAGAGAAACTATTTCCGCTGGTTGGGGATTCTAGGAGTAGGGGGCACAGTCTAAAAATTAGAGCCAGACCTTTCAGGAGCGAGATTAGAAAACATTTCTACACACAAAGGGTGGTAGAAGTTTGGAACTCTTCCGCAAACGGCAATTGATACTAGCTCAATTGCTAAATTTAAATCTGAGATAGGTAGCTTTTTGGCAATCAAAGACGGGTATATGGAGTTAGATCACAGATCAGCCATGATCTTATCAAATGGCGGAGCAGGCCTACTCCTGTTCCTATGTGGCGAAGGTACTCCCACAGCGCTGTTAGGAAGGGAGTTCCAGGATTTTGATCCAGCGACGATGAAGGAACGGCCGCTATATGTCCAAGTCGGGAAGGTGTGTGACTTGGAGGGGAACCTGGAGGTGGTGTTGTTCCCAAGCACCTGCTGCCCTTGTCCTTCCAGGTGGTGGAGGTCGTGGGTTCGGGAAGTGCTGTCGAAGAAGTTAACGGGGTGGCGGGGGTCTCAGTGAGATACAGGTGGGTTGATTTACAAATGCTCGCTGCCTACCCACCGATAGCGAAATTGGACAACCGCTGGTGTGATTCGCCAACGTGCCTCGTCAACTGGCACTGGTGTTCTTTTAATATTGAACGGTGTCGATCTGGCAGAGGTAAAATTATCATTTTGAGCCAACTCAGAGGGGGAGGACATAAAGTTAGTGACAAGTAAACTTCAAACCGATAGAATACGGAGCGGATTATAATTGTTGGGAATGATTTGGTTGAAGACACGAGGGGTTGTTCAAAATGCACTTGAGTTGCTTCCAAAGTAAGAGAAAAGAAAGACTCGCATTTATGTAGCGCCTTTCACGACCTCAGGACATCCCAAACTGCTTTAGGGCCAATGAAGAACGAATTGATTGAATTGTCGTCACTGTTGTAATTATAGGGAACGCGGCAGCCAATTTGCCCACAGCAAAGTCCCACAAACAGCAATGAGATAATAAACAGATAATCTGTTTTGGTGGAGGAATAATATTGGCCAGGACACCAGGAAGGACTCCCCTGCTCTTCTTCAAATAGTGCCATGGGATCTTTTACATTCACCTGAGAGGCCAGACAGGTCCTCAGTTTAACATCTCCTCCTGAAAGACAGTGCACCCTCAGTACTGGAGTATCAGCTTAGATTATGTTCTCAAGTTTCTGGAGTGTGGGACTTGAACCCACAACCTCCTAGACTCAGAGGTGTGAGTGCTGCCCACTGAGCCACAGCCAAACTGGATAAATTGTAGTTCTAGAGGGATGAACTTCAATGGGCTGAGTGACTATCCACACGATATTCCTCTGTCTGTGATTTTAACGTTCCCGTTTATTTTAAATGGGTTAATGGCTCCAATACACTAGACGGCAGAGGAATATCACATGATCGCGTTACGTATTTGTCTGTTAATTATCACTGATTTCTAGACGTATACCTCACTGTGACGATGGAAGATTTTGATTATCGTACATACAGGGTGTGCTGTTTCTGTCCAATGATACACAGCAGGGCACCCACTAGGATTTTAGTGAAGCAATTAAGGGGAGAGGGATGTGAAAGTTTCATGCAGTTACATTGTACGTGTTCTTTACCCACACTAGGCTTTCCGTGAGAGCCAATGGATTATCAGGGATGAAGAATTTCAGTGTGTGGAGAGACTAGAGAAGCTGGGATTGTTCTCCTTAGAGAAGGTTAAAGGGAGATTTAATAGAGGTGTTCAAAATTATGAGGGGTTTTGATAGAGTAGATAGGGAGAAACTGTTTTCAGTGGCGGGAGGGTCAGTAACCAGAGGACACAGATTTAAGATAATTGGCAAAAAAAAGAGGGGAGATGAGAAGAATTTTTTTTTACACATGGAGTTGTTATGATCTGGAACGCACTGCCTGAAAGGGTTGTGGAAGCAGATTAAATAATAACTTTCAAAAAGGAATTGGATAAATACTTGAAAAGAAAATAATTGCAGGACTACGGGGAAAGAGCGGGAGAGTCGACAAATTGGAGAGCTCTTTCAGAGAGCCGGCACAGGCACGATGGGTCGAATGGCCTCCTTCTGTGCTGTCTTCTACTGTACTATGATCAGTAGGAGAACAAATGGGGCTAGGTAGGATTTTTTCATACAGAGGGTTGTTAGAACATTGAATGCTTTACCACAAATGGGTATTGAGGCAGGGACTGTAACATCACTTAAAAGGGAATTGTGCAAGGATTTGAAAAGGAAGAATATAAAGAAGATACAGGGAAAGAGCAGGGAACTGGGATTAGAGGAGGCAGCTCCAGTTGAAGAGCTAACATCAGAGATGGGCTGAAGGGCCCCCTTCTGTGCTGCCATTTCTGTGACTTCTGATGCACTGGGTGCAGTTCACCGGTGACAAGTAGCCAGTCACACACAAATAGATGCTGGATTTTTCCCTCCAAGTACGGGCGTGTGCCTGGGCAGCATGATGCCAGGGTGAGATTCGGTTGATTGCAGGGGTCGCCTGGTGGTGGGAGCAGTTCGAGGCAATGAATCAAGAGGGAGGGGAGGGGTTGATCACCATGCTGAGTGGGAGCATGGGTGGAAGACAGTGTTGCTACCGTTCCCTGAACTGCGCTCCCTTTGAGCACGGCTCCTGTTGCCTTTCCATATAATGAGCCTAGAAATACCTGTTGGTAATATTAACACTTTTGTATGATATTCCCCCCCCGTCTGCAATCTTAGTGGAGACATTAACCCATTTGACAAAAAAAAAAGAATTTGTATTTATTCAACAACTGCTTGCATTTATATAGCGCATTTAACGTAGTAAAACGTCCCGAGGCGCTTCACAGGAGCGTAAATCAAACAAAATTTGACACCGAGCCACATATTAGGACAGGTGACCAAAAGCTTGGTCAAAAAGGTAGGTTTTAAGGGGCATCATAAAGGAGGAGAGAGAGGCGGAGAGGCAGAGAGGTTTAGCGAAGGAATTCCAGAGCTTAGGGCCCGGGCAGCTGAAGGCACGGCCGCCAATGGCGGAGCGATTAAAATCGGGGATGCGCAAGGGGCCAGAATTGGAGGAGTGCAGAGATCTCGGAGGGTTGTAGGGCTGGAGGAGGTTACAGAGATAGGGAGGGGCGAGGCCATGGAGGGATTTGAAAATAAGGATGAGAATTTTAAAATCGAGGCGTTCCCGGACCGGGAGCCAACGTAGGTCAGCGAGCACAGGGGGTGACGGGTGAACGGGACTTGGTGCGAGTTAGGATACGGGCAGCAGAGTTTTGGATGAGCTCAAGTTTATAGAGAGTGGATGATGGGAGGCCGGAGAGGAGAGCACTGGAATAGTCCAGTCTGGAGGTAACAAAGGCATGGATGAGGCTTTCAGCAGCAGATGAGCTGAGGCAGGGGCGGAGATGGGCGACGTTACGGACGTGGAAGTAGGCGGTCCTGTTGATGAAAGCTCATCTCAGGGTCAGATAGGACGCCAATATTGCGAACAGTCTGGTTCAGCCTCAGACTCAGCCAGGGAGAGGGATGAAGTCGGTGGCGAGAGAACAGAGTTTGCGGCAGGGACCAAAGACAATGGCTTCGGTCTTCCCAATATTTAGTTGGAGGAAATTTTTGCTCATCGAACAAGCAGCGTGACAAATGAGAGACAGTGGAGGGGTCGAGAGAGAGGTGGTGGTGAGGTAGAGCTGGGTATCATCAGCGTTCGTGTTGGATCTGACGTTGTGTTTTCGGATTATGTCGTCGAGGGGCAGCCTGTAGATGAGATATAGGAGGGGGCCAAGGATAGATCGTTGGGGGACTCCAGAGGTAATGATGTAGGAGCAGGAAGAGAAGCCATTGCAGTTGATTCTCTGGCTTCAAGCCCCACTCTAGCATTTGTACCCAAAATCCAGGCTGGCACTCCCAGTGCCAATACTGATGGAGTGCTGCACTGTCGGAGGTCTTTCGAATGAGATGTTAAACCCAGGCCCCGTCTGCCCTCTCAGGTGGATTTAAAAATCCCATGGCACTATTTCGAAGAAGAGCAGGGGAGTTCTCCCCAGTGTCCTGGCCAATATTTATCCCTCAACCAACACCTAAAACAGATTATCTGGTCTTTATCACATTGCTGTTTGTGGGAGCTTGCTGTGCGCAAATTGGCTCCTACATTACAACAGTGACTACACTTCAAAAGTACTTTATTGGCTGTAAAGCACTTTGGAACGTCCTGAGGTTGTGAAAGGCGCTATATAAATGCAACTCTTTCTTTCTAAAGACAATGAGACACGCGCAGTTTGCCGTCTTTTTAAAGGCTGGCACTATTGTGCACGAAAATAGTAGCTTTGCACTTTTTTTAGGGAGCTGCACGCATTGGGAGATGGTTCGCCACTGTCCTCAGACAGCGGGTGAGGCTCGATACCGGCACTGCCAACTGGGAATATCGGTCCTTTGTCGCTGACATTTCATAGCTTGGAGAGAAATTTCTGATTCTCTCCAATCACTCTGCCAGCCGAGCCAGCGAGCAGCTGATTCATGTAAAGAAAGAACTTGATATAGCGCCTTTCGTGGCATCAGGATGTCCCAAAGCGCTCTACAGTCAATGAAGTACTTTTGAAGTGCAGTCACTGTTGAAAATGTAGGAAACACAGCAGCCAATTTGCGCACAGCAAGATCCCACAGACAGAAATGTGATAATGACCAGATAACCTGTTGTGGGTGTTGGTTGAGGGATAAATATTGGCCCCAGGACACCGGGGAGAACTCTTCTTCCAACAGTGCTGTGGGATCTTTTACATCCACCTGAGCGGGCAGAAGCGCCTCAGTTTAACGTCTCATCCGAAAGACGGCACCTCCGACAGAGCAGCACTCCCTCAGTACTGGCACCTTGGACTTTGTGCTGAAGTCTCTTTGAGATTCTGCCCAATCACTCAGCCAGTAGAGGCAGCTGAGTCATGCAGTACAGACTAGGTACGACTCTCGGTTTCTGCTGAATCATGCTGACCTCAGCCCGGATTACTGGGGGGGTGGTGGGGTGGGGTGGGGCTGTTACAACCGATGTCAGTGCCTGGGGCGAGGAGGAGGGAATAAATCAGCTCGCGATCGCTACGCAGCGCCCCCCCTGCTGGTTGGTCCGTGCACAGTCGGGATTCACGGCCCCCACCCCCATGACCTGCCAGCCATCACTGCCCAGGGTCGCATATGACAATCGGACACTTAGGAGCCATTCCCCAGGGCGCCCAGAGCCATAGCTCACAGGGGAGGGAGGGGGGGGTGAATTCGGGAAAACAGAAGTGAATGATTCGGCGCGGGTACGGAGCCCACGAGGGGTTAACCGGTTCCCTGAGCAGCTCCCTGAGAGTTAGCCCACCCTCCCCCCTAACCCCGGTGCTAACCCGTGTTGTAAATTCATCACGGGGAAACTTTTTTTAGTCCAGATATAAATAGTTTCAGTATCCGACACCAAGTTAACACTTATCTCTGGGCAAAAGGTTAAAATTAGCCTGAGTGGCTGTGCATTTTGCATCAGCGAGTAGTTCCCTGCTCGGAAAAAGCTGCGGAATTCCTCTGCCCAGTCGCCCAGTTTCAGGTCAGGCTCGAGCACGGTGTTTGACCCGGGGCCTTTAAGGCACAAGTCCTTTCAACATGGATTCCCTGTCACTCTTCATTTTGTTATTTTCACTTTATGGAGGCACATTGAGGAGAATGAATAAAAAACATTGAAATGATCTTTTTGCGCGCTGGGTTCATGGTTCCGTCGACACAGGCCGCTCTCCTCTCCCTCTTTATCTGCGAGCCTAGACGGTGAGTGTCGGCGTGGCTATTTGACTCTGGGGGGGGGGGGGAAGCACACCCCAAGCCCGATCCCGATCCAGTCCCGATCCAATGCCCACGCACGGGGACTCGCTGGATAGTGTGACCAGAAGAGGGACCCCTGGCTGATTTTCCACCATCCCCTCCCCTTCCTAGCCCAGGGATGCCCACGCCATTTGTAGCGCTTCAACGTCTGCTATGGACGTGATCAGCTAACTCGGCACTTGGCCGGGAATTGAAACTGGGATCTGCTGGTCTACGTGGCTTGGCTACCCCGCATCAGAACGAGGAGCCATCGATGCCAGACTAAACGTAAGAGATTTCGAACAGGCGGCAGGAGAAACTTTTTCACACAGAGAGTTGCGAGGCTGTGGAATTCACGTCCAGGGTTAACGGCTGAGGCAGAAGCTATGTCAACGTTCAAGATTGGATTGGATAGGAGTTGAGTTGCCAACTCCGGTTGGACGTATTCCTGGAGGTTTCATCACACGACCTCTTGCCTCCAAGTGCCCCGCCACAGTCAAACAGCCCTTCCTCCCCATTTCCAATATTTTTACAACAAATAAACAAAAGTGTTCAAAGAAAGTGAATAAAACACACCGTTTTTTTGAATGCAATTGTCTCCTGCATTTTGCTCGCAACAGCGTCCAGGAGATTAATCTTTAATCCATGGTGACTCCAGGACAGTCCTGGAGGGTTGGCAACTCTAGATAGGTGGCTGGAGGAAGAGGGGGTGAAGGGATATGGGTGGACGTGATCAGACCTATTTGATCGCGTGGAGGGTAAACGCCAACAGGGACCGGTTGGGCCGAATGGCCTTTTTCCCTGTTATAACCTCTGTGTATTTCTACGCAAGTGCCCGGTGCTTTTGGTTTCACTCCAAAGCAAACCGGTGGAGTGTAAATGAGGTGTTAAGGCCCAAAGTGACTCTGGCGTGGCGTGAGATCCCCTCTCCCGGGGAGTCCCTCGCGACTTCGCTCTAGTATCAGGCCAGGCCCTGACACTATTTTCAGGATGTGTTTACACTATAACCGCAACATTCGCACCAACACTACAGTTCTAGTGTAAATGCACACTGGCCGGTGTGTCTGGGAGTGTTTTTTGAGACGGGCTAAGGTATACTCAAAAGAACTGTCTGCCACACTGGTTACCATGGTAACCCCTCCAGGAAGGACAAGGCCAGCAACGTCATGGCAACACCATCACCTCCAAGTTCCGTTCCGGGTCACACCTCATCCCGAATTGGACTTTGTCGCTGGGTCAGTGGCCTGCAATTCCCGACCTAACAGCACTGTGGGAGCACCATCACCACACGGACTGCAGCGGTTCAAGAAGGCGGCTCACCACCACCTTCTCAAGGGGCAACTAGGGGGTTGGGCAATAAATGAGGCCTTGCCGGCAACGCTCACATCCTGAGTACAATTTTTAAAAAAAAGATATTTCACTCTGCGATAGATGCACCAAATGTTGTCAGTTGCCAGTCCCACCAGTGCAGTACTGAGGGAGCGCTGCACTGTCGGAGGTGTGCTGACTTTCGGATGAGGTGTTAAACCGAGGGCCCTGTCTGCCCTCTCAGGTGGACGTAAAAGATCCCACGGCCACTATTTCGAAGAAGAGCAGGGGGAGTACTCCCCGGTGTCCTGGACCGATATTTATCCCTCAACCAACATCACTGAAACAGATCACCTGGTCATCATCACATTGCTGTGTGTGGGATCTTGCTGTGCGCAAATTGGCTGCCGCGTTACAACAGTGACTACGCTTCAAAAGCACTTCATTGGCTGTGAAGCACTTTGAGACGTCCTGAGGTCGTGAAGGGCGCTATATAAATGCAAGACTTTCTTTCTGTGGGTTTGTAACATTTTCAATTATTACAATTTACAAATGGGTCAGGCGGATAAACTCGCAATATGATGAGGTGACGAATGCTATCAACATCCAAGCATCTCAAAGTGCTTCACACTTTGAGGAGTGGCGACTGATGTTACGGCAGCAAAAATCGTCACGCACCATGCCGTTTTGCCGACCTCTGTTCACACAGTGGCCAACAAGAAGCTGCCGCTGTGACCGGCGGGAAAGCGTCCGGTCTCTCCTGCCGCGTGACCCGTCCAGAATCAGGTACGGGCCGTGCAGGGAGTCACAGGGCTGTAACCCCAGTTCGTATCGCTGCCGCGTCACAAGGTGTTAATGCAATCACACACGGAGGAAGCGGGCTGCGTCATGAGCCCCTCGTCCGCTTCACGGCCAATTAACTGCTTTTGAAGCGCGGCCCCTGTTGTCCCCTAGGCAAACACGGCAGCCATTTTGTGCACAGCAAGATCCCACAGACAGTAAATGAACGAATGGGGGAGGGGAAGAATGCCCTTGCTGGACTTACAGTAGTGCCGTGGGATCTTTTACATCCGCCTGAACAAGGCACACAGGGGCCCTCAGTTTAACGTCTCTTCGGAAGACGGGTAAATTCTGGGCACGGTCAGAGCTGCCAACAGGAGCCTCAGTCGAAGGGGGCGGGGGCGGGGGTCCGAGAGCGGGCTACCACTCTCCAGCATCAATTCTCCAATCTGCTGACCCATCCAGCAAGGCTCCCGGCTGAGAGTGCTGAATTTAGCGTAGAATTCTTTGCCTAATGTCTCCGCACAAAAAAGTTTGCTGTTTTAATGTTGAGAAATGTTTTCTGACCTCCTGCGGCGGCCCTTCTATAATATACAAAAAATCTTTTGTCTGAACACATTTCCTCTCTACAAAACCTCACTTTCCGTTGTCAAGTGTTTTTATCACACTTCAGTGTCACTTTTATCCCCATTATAAATTCCTCTGTCCACATTTATAATGGGAACTGCCTATGTAAACGTGTCACGCTGTAATTGCAGCCTCCCACCAGTGGTGGCGTTATAGCACCTCAGTTTTGCATCTCCCAGCTCGTCAAGTTCTGCTGCAGAGAAACTCGAGAGCTCAAACCAACTCTATCTCTCTGCTTCACAAACTGCTGTAAGTTTTGCTGTTTAACTATAACTAATATTAAAACAAAATTTCGCATAAAAATAAGGACAGAATTATGATTTTAAAACAGTGACTGAATTACACCCTGGTCCAATTACCACCCCCTGTCCTCTGACCCCGCTTCACCTGAAGGCCACCCTTAGTCTTGAATCCCCGTGTCCAACGCCATAGGAGGTTGACCAATGAATTTTGATTAAAAAAAAGGTCACGATCGGAAGCAACATCAGCAAACACAACAGCTTCGCAGGAAACGGAAACCTCATCCGCACCGCAGAAACCCAGTGTGCCGCAGGGCAATTGGCCAGTGCGCCTTAGACCAACGGTCAGGAGCGGGTGTAACTGGTGACTGCTATTAAAATGACAGAAACTTCCACACTTCCAATTATAGCGCTTTGAGAAAGTTGCGTGTAAATCAGAAGTGGAATAAAATAACTCAACGTACGGTAAAAAACCGAGAGTGAGCCTATTGGGAGTCGCCTCTCAATACTGCTCGAGTGGTTGTGACTTTGTCCAAAATCCTCCCTGCTGTCAGCCTCTATCGTTAAATCCAGGAAAAAAGATTTGTTTGTGTCTCAGCTTTTTAAAAAAAATATATTAATTTTTGGGCCTAGCTGGGAGTTGAAGCCAGTGCCCCCAGTATGACATTCAGCCCCGCAGACCCTGGAAGCCCCCAGGTTTGGCATCAGGAGGCCCCAGGCTTCTGGGTGAGACTGCCAAATGGAATCTGTGAATATTTCTGTGCTGCGGACACATGTCCACAGGAGAATAGATTGAGGCTCAGTTCATTTAGGGCCATGGAAAAAATGTTGCAGAGAGGAAGGACTTTTTTTTTTCCCAAACGGTAAAAATAGAAAAGGCTGCAAACGGATAGCGGAATCATCAGATCGTTCCACACTGTCCTGCAGACCACCATGGGAGAAAACTTCTGAAGGGACCCTCCTTGCTGATCTCCAGACTCTAATTTTAAACCTAATCTGCTTCCTGTGTCCTGGAGGCCTGTTCAAGGATAGACAGACAGACAGAAGAATAGATAGAAAGAAAGAAAATAATTTGCCTTTTAACAGCACCTTTCACGACCTCATGACATCCCAAAGCTCTTCACAGCCAATGAAGTACTTTTGAAGTGTAGTCGCTGTTGTAATGAAGGAAATGCGGCTGCCAATTTGCACACAGCAAGATCCCACAAACAGCAATGTGATAAATGACCAGATAATCTGTTTCTTCGTGGTGTTGGTTGAGGGATAAATATTGGCCAGGACACCATGGAGAACTCCCTTGCTCTTCTTCCAATAGTGCCATGGGATTTTTTACATTCACCTGAGAGGGCAGGCGGGGCCTCGGTTTAGCGTCTCACCCGAAAGACGGCACCTCCGACAGGGCAGCACTCCCTCAGTACTGGCGCTGGGAGCGTCGGCCTGGATTATGTGCTCAAGTCTCTGGATGGAAACTTGACCCCCACCGTCTAATGACTCAGAGGCGAGAGTGCTACCACTGAGCCACAGGCCCCTCGTTTGGTACCGCGAGAAGAGTTCCTCTGCGCGCGAGGGCAGCACCCCATGCAAATGCGTGCGCAGTATCCCGCCAACACGGGTCGTGATGTCTGCGATGGGCCAATGAATTGACGCTGAGCTGGTTGTGAGAGACGGAAGCAGGCCGACGCACTGAACCAGATCAGCGCCATGGACGGGGCAGTCGTGCGAGGTGGTCCTTCTCTGAGGCTTGGCTGTATGAGGTAGGGTCCTTTGAGAGCAAGGCCTCTAAGGTCAACAGCTCATTCAGTGAGAGAAAGCCGGTCATCACTTCAGGTGGTAGACTTCCTTGTAGTTCCAGTATTTTCTGACTTCATTTCAGATTTCCAACGATCACAGTTTTTAGTCCGTTTTTTTTCCTCCTCCGACACAGATGGTGTTCCAATTCCAACCCCCCCCCACCTCCCCACCCCACCTCATCTCCCCACCCTCTCTCCTCCCCCATCGGTGGAGCTTCCTAGGCCCAATGTCCAAAATCTCCCGTCCTAAACCGCTCTGCCCGGATATTTGTCAGCTTGGCTCAATTGGTATGACTCTTCCTGCTGAGTTTGGGAGCCATGGGTTCAAGCCCCACTCTGGGATTTGAGCACAAAATCTAGGCTGACGCTCCGTTGCAGGGAGTGCTGCACCGTCAGAGGTCTCACCTTTTGGCGGAGATGTTAAATGGAGGCCCTGTCTGTCTGTTCAGGTGAATGTAAAAGATCCTGTGGCACTATCGGAAGAAAAGTTCTCCCGGTGTCCTGGCCAACATTCCTCCCTCAACATAAAACACCAGCAAGGACTGGTTGGGCCAATGGGCCTGTTTCTTTGTTGTAATTTTGGTGATTTTCTATGCAAACTACATTATTCATAATGTAGGTTACACAAAAATAAATAGTGTATTCCTACATTACAACACTGACTACACGTCAAAAAGTGCTTCATTGGCCGTAAAGTGTTTTGGGACGTCCTGAGGTCTATAGAAATGCAAGTCTTTCTTTCCTAACCAATACCACCAAAAGCAGATTATCTGGTCATTATCTCATTGCTAATGTGGGACCTTGCTGTGCGCAAAATAGCTGCCGCATTTGCCTACACAACAAGTGACTACGTTTTAAACGTACTTCACTGGCTGTGAAGAGCTTTGGGACGTCCTGAGGATGTGAAAGACACTATATAAATACAAGCTCATTCCTTCTTCTCTCGGCTTTTAAAATCTTCTTCGAAACTATCTGTACTTTCAGCCATCTGTCCAAAAGTCTTCCGCGACTGCTATTCTCTCCATCGCGAAGTGCTTTGGGACGATTTCTCCGTTCGACTTGCTGTGTAAATGCAAGTTGTGGATTCATCCTCGGTTTTTTTTTAGGCTTGAGAGAGAGCCGCTCCCGGTTTTGGCCACAGCTGTGGGAAAACCGTGATGGCCCTCGCTCAGTTGGGGTTGCCAACTGTCCAGGATTGGCCTGGAGTCTCCAGGAATCAAAGACTAAGCTCCAGGAAACCGTTGGCAAGCAAAACCCAGGAGAAAAATCATTAGAAAAAAAAATTGTGTTTTTATTTTAATTTTCTTTGAACACTTTTGTTCATTAGTTATAAAAAACATTGGACATGGGGGCTCTTCGACTGACAGTCAAGAATCATACAGTTGGGTAATAAAGAGCCAATTCGCTTTCCAGTTGGTGTGGGACATGGACACATTGGGCGAATAAACGGCAGGAGCGTGGGGGCGGGGCAGTTGGAGGCAGGAGGTCCAGGAATATGTCCAACCAGAGTTGGCAACCCCCCGCTCAGCAGAGACTGGAGGCGGCGGGGGAGGTGGGGGGGGTGTGTTGGAGGGTGAGAGCGACTAACCCACTCCACGCGATCCCTGATCGCGCGCCCCAGATCGCCGGGAAAGTGGCTGGGCTCCGGCACAGTAAAAGCAAATTGATTTTATTTCTCCCTTTGTAAACAAAAGGGGGAGAATCAATCGTCTCCTAATTTTAACCAGCACGTGAGGGACCACGCCAGGAGCACCGACCAGCTCAGCCGGCGGCACATCCGGGTCTACCAGCTGTACAGCCGGACCAGCGGCAAGCACGTCCAGATCCTCGGCAAGAGAATCAACGCAACCGCAGAAGACGGCAGTAAATACGGTGAGTACGTCCGCCCGTATTGGCGGCTCCTTTTGGTATTTTATTATGGGCTGTCAATCTTGACACCGCAAGTCCCGGCCAGAATGGAGATGATTGGGTAATTCCCCCATCCATCGTGCCCGGAGACCACACTGCTGTAAGTGACCGGGACCGATTTAACGCAGATCATTCGTTTTACGTAACTATCCTCCACTCGCTGCACTTTGCTGGTTTAAATAGACTCTGTTTGCAGTAAAATAGATCCTTTCTGCTGTAAATAGACTGCTGTAAAATCGACTTTGTTGTCAGATAGACTGTTTGCTGTAAAATAGACTCTGTTTGCTGTAAATCCCACCCCGCCTCCAACTCGTTGACTGACACAGTGGTGTCAATACTCACTCCATTTTATTTAGCCCGTTCCCTTACATCGCTGACCACACCCTGAAAACTACCAGACTGGGAATCTGCTCTCAGCTCCAACATTCAGAGAGTTTATACATAGAATCACAGCTTCCCGGGAGTGAGTTACAGGCTGGAATCTAATCGAGGGGTTCGGGTGGTTCATATATAGAATAACAGATACCCGGGAGTGAGTTACAGGCTGGAATCTAATCGAGGGGTTCGGGTGGTTTATACATAGAATAACAGATACCCGGGAGTGAGTTACAGGCTGGAATCTAATCGAGGGGTTCAGGTGGTTTATACATAGAATAACAGATACCCGGGAGTGAGTGACAGGCTGGAATCTAATCGAGGGGTTCGAGTGGTTTATACATAGAATCACAGCTTCCCGGGAGTGAGTTACAGGCTGGAATCTAATCGAGGGGTTCATATATAGAATAACAGATACCCGGGAGTGAGTTACAGGCTGGAATCTAATCGAGGGGTTTGGGTGGTTTATATATAGAATAACAGATACCCGGGAGTGAGTTACAGGCTGGAATCTAATCGAGGGGTTCATATATAGAATAACAGATACCCGGGAGTGAGTTGCAGGCTGGAATCTAATCGAGGGGTTCGGGGGGTTTATATATAGAATAACAGATACCCGGGAGTGAGTTACAGGCTGGAATCTAATCGAGGGGTTCGGGTGGTTTATACATAGAATAACAGATACCCGGGAGTGAGTTACAGGCTGGAATCTAATCGAGGGGTTCGGGTGGTTTATATATAGAATAACAGATATCTGGGAACGAGTTACAGGCTGTTTAAGTAAATACTGTTGAGGAGATTTCCGACATTTGTAGAGCCACAATAGACTGGGAGAATTAATGTGTCCAGTTTTGGACGCCCTACTTTTGGAAGGGTGTCAAGACCTTGGGGGAGGGGGAGGTGGTGAGTGCAGAAGAGATTCCCTAAGATCCGAAGGAATCAGTTAGGCTGGAGAAACTAGGACTCTTCATTAGAACAAAGAAGGTTAAGAGAAGAACTGATGGAGGTGCTCAAAGTTTTCATGAGGTAAATCGGGACAAAACAATTTTCACTGGTGAGTCGGTAACTAGTGGGCTTAAATTCGGTAGTAGCTTTTAAAATGGAAATGGGTAAGTATTTGAGAAAGAAAAGTTTTAAAGGTTATGGAGAAAGAGAAGGGGAATGGGACTAAGTGGATAGCTTTTCAGAGAGCCGGCACGATTCTGGTGGGCCGAATGGCCTTCTCCCGTGCTGTAAAATTTTAGGATTCTGCATCGATAGAAAAGCAACTAAACTCCAGCTCTCGTTGTTTACAGTTGGCCACCCACAGGGGCTGACAAATAATCAAACTGTTCCCATCCTTGGCCATCTTTTTACGTTCAGGTGCCTTTGAGCGAATGTTTCCCATTAAAATTGCACATAGAAGTGTGGAATATAAGTTGAACTTGAACAAAATACCTAGAATTAACTGTAAGAAGTCCCTTTGCCTTAATATTCAATCACTTAAAGGCAGTCAGCATGTCTTTAACACTTTATTATGGGAGGGTCGTTTAATGAATTCACACTCCCCACGGGGAGCTTTGCCTGCGGGAGCTCGTGGCAATAATTCATGGATGGGGGAGGGTGGGGGGTAGTCAGCGAACCCCACAGGGTTTTCTGTCCCATTCGTTTTGGGGAGGATTAGGGAAACGTCTCCGTGAATACCCCTTGATCCCTAAAGAGAATCGTGGAAACTCCCAGCTTATTCACCCATCCTCTCACCTCTAGTACACTTGTCTGCTCCCCTACACCACTGATACCTCCCTACCTCCATTGTGTTCTGTGCCGTACTTACTCATCGGACTGTACCTGCCCATGTGGCCCGCAGGCCAATTCCTCAACGGATCTCGACGCTTCTCCTCTTTGAAGACGACTGTTGGTTTTAATGGAGTATTCTCTTCTTGCAGCCAAACTGCTCGTGGAGACTGACACGTTCGACAGTCGAGTGCGGATCCGGGGAGCTGAGACGGGCCACTACATCTGTATGAACAGAAGGGGAAAACTTGTGGGAAAAGTAAGTGTCTGTACAAACCTAGGTCTACACATTAACCGGGAGAGGAGGTGGGGGGGGGGGGGTGGGGGCTGTACGAGTCGCGCCGGGACCGTGAAGTCGGGGGAGACCTCCACGAAACCGATCAGCGTCCCCGAAAGCCAGTGTGAAACACGGTAACGTTTAACGATGAATTCTGCGGGGTTTCCCCCCACCCGACACGCAACCCGTGCTAAACCGAACACCCTCTGGAACAAGTTCTCCTCACGTACTTTGTGAATGGACTAGAGTCAGTGATTCTGCCACAAATACATTTGGACTTCTGCAGGTTTTCTTTTTTTAAAAATGAGTCAAGGCAGCCACGTTGTTACGATCTGGGAGGTGGGAGCAGATTCAATAATTGATAACTTTCAAAAGGGAATTGGATCTATATTTGAAAAGGAAAAATTTGCAGGGCGATGGGGAAAGGGTGGTGGGGAGTGGGACTAATTGGATCGCTCTGTCAAAGTGCCAGCACAGGCAGGATGGGCCAAATGGCCTCCTGCTGTGCTGCAAGATTCTATGATGTCAAGCATTTGAGTGGCCTCATATTGGCACGAGTCTGTTGCAACTCCGTTATGCTCTAGGTGTCACACTTCAAACTGTCACACATTGTTACAAATGCAAAAACAGCCCGAAAAAAGAACCAAAACCAGTTACTTAATGCTGGGTGCTACTGACCTGGAACTAGAAAAATTACAAGCAGGTACAAATAACCTGTAAATCACCTCAGGAGTTTAGAGCCAGCCACAATGACCTGGATTTGCCGATTTAGATAAACAGAGAGCAGGTAAGTGAAGTTGAGGTACAGATCAGCCATGATCTAATTGAACAAAAAAGAAAGACCTGCATTTATATAACGCCTTTCACAACCTCAGGACGTCCCAAAGTGCTTTACAGCCAATTAAGTACTTTTGAAGTGTAGTCAACTGTTGTAGGAAACACGGCAGCCAATTTGCACACAGCAAGGTCCCACAAACAGCAATGTGATAATGACCAGATAAGCTGTTTTAATGATGTTGGTTGAGGGATAAATATTGGCCAGGACACCAGGGAGAACTCCTCTGCTCTTCTTCAAAGTAGTGCCGTGAAATCTTTTACATTCACCAGAAATTACCATCTCCATCCATCCAGGCCACACCCAAAGGGCAGCAGAGAGGACCAGGGACCCTGGCTGAATTCCATTTTCCTAACATCTGGGATGCTGAGATTCACTGCCTCTGAGGGTCTCTCCACTTGGAGCCTTCCAATGAGGCTTCTCTTCCCCACAGATTCGACATCTCCACATCACAGATTCAGAAGGGATCATTTTATTAATCTGCAGTCTGGGGAAGGGGTGGGGGGGGGTGGAGAAAGGCTGTGTGCCAGGGGGCCAAATTTGTAAAATTGGCCCCACAGAGCCAACCAACTTAACAAATCTCACTAGCCATGATCTAATGGTGCAACGGGCTGGAGGGGCTGAATGGCCTCCTCCTGTTCCTATGTAACAGGCTCGAGGGGCTGAATGGCCTCCTCCTGTTCCTATGTAACAGGCTCGAGGGGCTGAATGGCCTCCTCCTGTTCTTGTGTAACAGGCTCAAGGGGCTGAATGGCCTCCTCCTGTTCTTGTGTAACAGGCTCAAGGGGCTGAATGGCCTCCTTCTATTCTTGTGTAACAGGCTCGAGGGGCTGAATGGCCTCCTGCTGTTCCTATGTAACAGGCTCAAGGGGCTGAATGGCCTCCTCCTGTTCCTGTGTAACCAGCTCGAGGGGCTGAATCATAGAATCATAGAAGTTACAACATGGAAACAAGCCCTTCGGCCCAACATGTCCATGTCGCCCAGTTTATACCACTAAGCTAGTCCCAATTGCCTGCACTTGGCCCATATCCCTCTATACCCATCTTACCCATGTAACTGTCCAAATGCTTTTTAAAAGACAAAATTGTACCCGCCTCTACTACTGCCTCTGGCAGCTCGTTCCAGACACTCACCACCCTTTGAGTGAAAAAATTGCCCCTCTGGACCCTTTTGTATCTCTCCCCTCTCACCTTAAATCTATGCCCCCTCGTTATAGACTCCCCTACCTTTGGGAAAAGATTTTGACTATCTACCTTATCTATGCCCCTCATTATTTTATAGACTTCTATAAGATCACCCCTTAACCTCCTACTCTCCAGGGAAAAAAGTCCCAGTCTGTCTAACCTCTCCCTGTAAGTCAAACCATCAAGTCCCGGTAGCATCCTAGTAAATCTTTTCTGCACTCTTTCTAGTTTAATAATATCCTTTCTATAATAGGGTGACCAGAACTGTACACAGTACTCCAAGTGTGGCCTCACCAATGCCCTGTACAACTTCAACAAGACATCCCAACTCCTGCATTCAATGTTCTGACCAATGAAACCAAGCATGCCGAATGCCTTCTTCACCACCCTATCCACCTGTGACTCCACTTTCAAGGAGCTATGAATCTGTACTCCTAGATCTCTTTGTTCTATAACTCTCCCCAACGCCCTACCATTAACGGAGTAGGTCCTGGCCCGATTCGATCTACCAAAATGCATCACCTCACATTTATCTAAATTAAACTCCATCTGCCATTCATCGGCCCACTGGCCCAATTGATCAAGATCCCGTTGCAATCCCAGATAACCTTCTTCACTGTCCACAATGCCACCAATCTTGGTGTCATCTGCAAACTTACTAACCATGCCTCCTAAATTCTCATCCAAATCATTAATATAAATAACAAATAACAGTGGACCCAGCACCGATCCCTGAGGCACACCGCTGGACACAGGCATCCAGTTTGAAAAACAACCCTCTACAACCACCCTCTGTCTTCTGTCGTCAAGCCAATTTTGTATCCAATTGGCTACCTCACCTTGGATCCCATGAGATTTAACCTTATGTAACAACCTACCATGCGGTACCTTGTCAAATGCTTTGCTGAAGTCCATGTAGACCACGTCTACTGCACAGCCCTCATCTGTGTAACAGGCTCGAGGGGCTGAATGGCCTCCTCCTGTTCCTGTGTAACAGGCTCGAGGGGCTGAATGGCCTCCTCCTGTTCCTATGTAACAGGCTCGAGGGGCTGAATGGCCTCCTCCTATTCCTATGTAACAGGTTTGAGGGGCTGAATGGCCTCCTCCTGTTCCTGTGTAACAGGCTCGAGGGGCTGAATGGCCTCCTCCTGTTCCTGTGTAACTGGCTCGAGGGGCTGAATGGCCTCTTCCTGTTCCTATGTAACAGGCTCGAGGGGCTGAATGGCCTCCTCCTGTTCCTGTGTAACAGGCTCGAGGGGCTGAATGGATGAATCTTGAGTGCGACCCCCACATTCGGTCAAACCTTTCGCGATGGCGCGAGGAGGCGGTTGCCAAACGGGAACAAGCTTCCCAGCAACTTGCGACCTACACCTCTCATGTCACGAGCACGGAGCACTCGTACTGGGTGGCGGGGGGGCAGGAGGTGGGCCGTGCTGACCACCCCCAAGTAGAGCCCACAGCTAAAGTCCGCAGCTTCAGGAGTGGGGGAGTGGGGGAAGAGAGAGAGAGACTAGGAACCAACAGAGAAAAGATTGTAACAGGGAGAAGCCCACTCTGGGGAATTGTGCGATTTTAGCCATTGTGAGTTTCGCCAACTCCTTCGCCGAGCATCGCTGGATGTTCAGTAATTGCGCGGGTCCGGGGACGGTGGCTGGTCCCGTTGCTGGAGGCTGCCTGCTCTTCTGCTGCTGTGTAAGCTGATCGGAGGGGCCCCGACCAGTGTGAAATGTTAAACGGGTCAGAACATGCAGGCTCCCTTTCATCACCAGTGCCCAGAATTAGCCCGCAAGCCTCTCTCTGCACTTCCATAAATACAGTCTGACCGAATCTCTCCCATCCAGTGTGAAACGGGCCACTTAAAAGGACACTCAAGAGTCCTTCCTTGGAAGAATCGGTAAAATTCCCAACAGGAAAATACTAGCTCCTGCATTTCCTACATTAAGACTGTGACTTCACTTCAAAAAGTACTTCATTGACCGTAGAGGGCTCTGGCAAGTCTGAAGTTGTTAAAGGCACTGTATAAATGCAGGCTCTTGCTTTCTTTCTTTTCTTCAGGAATATTCTGGGGCAAAGATCTTATCCTTGAATGATCATCTCAACACAACCCAAGATACTTCCCTTAATTAAAAACACGTTTTGCTCAGTGAGTTTAGTAACTGAGCGGCTGAGCCTCACCCACGCCCAGAAAGCTTCCAGTTTCCACCCCCCGCCCCCATCACCGCTGCAGTTGGCCTCAGTGCCCTTGGGTGGGAGGAGGGTAAAGAAAATCAGTCAGGGTTCCTGCTCCTACTCGCTTTCCAAATAACTCCCGCTGGGAGAGAGTGTGAAAATGAGAACATGTGAATTTGCGTGTGTATGAGTGTGAGAACGATTGTGAGGGTGAGTGTGTGCAAGAGAGTTTGTGTGTGTGTGAATGTGTGTGATGGATGGGAGTGTGTGTGTAAGGGTGTGTGTCTGCGTGTGTTTGTGTATCTCTTTGTGAGTGCTTTGTGTGTCTGTATGAGTGTGAGAATGTGTGCTTGTGAGAGTGAGTGTGTTGTGAGTGTGTGTGCATGTGTCAATGTATATGTAAACATGCGCACGTGTGTGTCTGTGTATGCCTAGGCGTGCGCACGTGTGTGTCTGTGTATGTAGATGTGTGTCCGTGTGTGTGTGCCTATGTATGTCTAGATGTGTGTGTATCTGTATGTATGTGCACACATGTATGTATCTCTGCATGTGTATGATGTGGAGATGCCGGTGATGGACTGGGGTTGACAAATGTAAGGAATCTTACAACACCAGGTTATAGTCCAACAGTTTTATTTGAAAATCACAAGCTTTCGGAGGCTTTCTCCTTCGTCAGGTGAAGTGTGGGATTCCTTGAAGTGTGGGATTCCCTGAATTCCTTGAATAAATGCGGTAACATTCAAGGAATCCCACACTCACCTGACGAAGGAGAAAGCCTCCGAAAGCTTGTGATTTTCAAATAAAACTGTTGGACTATAACCTGGAGTTGTAAGATTCCTTACATTTTCATGTGTATGTGCACGTATATGCGCACATGTATTTGTGTGTATGTGCGCACATGTGTTTGTGTGTATGTGCGCACATGTATTTGTGTGTATGCACATCCCCAATTTCCTTCCCTTTTTTAAAATTCGTTCACGGGATGTGGGCGTTGCAGGCGAGGCCAGCATTTATTGCCCATCCCTCATTGCCCTTGAGAAGGTGGTGGTGAGCCGCCATTGGCGGCCGTGCCTTCAGCTGCCTAGGCCCTAAGCTCTGGAATTCCCTCCCTAAACCTCTCCGCCTCTCTCTCCCCTCCTTTAAAACGCTCCTTAAAACCCACCTCTTCGACCAAGCTTTTGGTCACCTGTCCTAATATCGCCTTACGTGGATCAGTGTCAAATTTTTTTTTTGATTACCCTCCTGTGAAGTGCCTTGGGACGTTTTACTATGTTTTAAGATGCTGTATAAATGCAAGTTGTTGTGCACGGGACTTGTTCTTGCTGAAATGCCGGGCTGGTGACTTGTGAGGCTTTGCTGTGCACAAATTGCCTGCCGCCTTTTTGCTACAAAACAACAGTGCCTACGCTTCAAAAATACTTAATTGGCTGTAAAGCGTTTTGGAACGTCCTGAGGACAGGAAGGGCATGACATAAACACAAGTCCTTTCTTTCTTCCTAGTTAAGCTGCGGAAAATGCCGCGTTCAATTTTAAACTCATCGTTGCTTTTTCTCCTTGCCCCCCAAGCTGGTCGGAAAGGGGAAGGATTGCATTTTCACAGAAATATTGCTGGAGAATAACTACACGGCCTTGAGGAACACGAAATACGAAGGGTGGTACATGGCCTTCACCAGGAAGGGGCAGCCCAGGAAAGCGACAAAGACCAGGCAGAACCAGAGGGAAGTCCACTTCATGAAAAGGCTCTTCAAAGGGGAGCCACTCTTCCCGAACCGGGACCAGCAAAAGCACTTTGAATTTATAAATTACCCCGTCACCAAAAGGACTAGGAGGACTCGCCTTCCCCGGCGACACAGAACCTAGAGCGATTCATTACGGACGACTTTTAATATTTTTTAAATAAGATGTTTTATTTTTTTATACTTCGTTTTAATGGGTAGATGGTAAGCAGGTTTTTTTTTTTAAAAAAATTATTAAATAAAGAAAAACATGAAACAAGATCGTAAAAATAAACGGCTCTTCAATGTGTGGTGGATTGTAAATGTAGAGGAGTGTTGTTGTGTTTAAATTCATAGATAGCACATTGGTGAGGGTCTCCACGGCCCTGATTAGATACGTAAAGAAAGAACTTGCATTTATATGGCGCCTTTCACATCCTCAGGACGTTCCCAAAGCACTCCACAGCCAATGAAGTACTTTTGAAATGTAGTCACTGTTGTAATGTGGCACAGTTCTCAAGGATATCCTGCCGTTGACTGCCGGCGTATTGGGTGTGCGCGTGGCCCGCGGTCAGCTGAGCTAATGTCAGCCGCGGCTCAGTGGGTAGCGCTCCCGCCTCTGAGTCAGAAGCTCGTGGGACTCCAGCACATAATCCAGGCCGACACTCCCAGTGCAATACTGAGGGAGTGCTGCACTGTCGGAGATGCTGTCTTTCAGATGAGATGTTAAGCTGATGTCTGCCCTCTCAGGCGGATGTAAAAGATCCCATGGCACTATTCGAAGAAGAGCAGGGGAGTTCGCCCCAGTGTCCTGGGTCAATATTTATCCCTCAACCAAACACCACGAAAACAGGTTATTTGGTCATTTATTTCATTGGTGTTTGTGGGAGCTTGCTGTGCGCAAATTGGCCTTCTGCATTTCCTACATTATAGCAATGACTACATTTCAAAAGTACTTAGTTGGTTGTGATGTGCTTTGGGACATCCTGATATCATGAAAGGCGTTATAAAAATGTAAGTCTTTAATTGCGCCTTTAGTGGAAGTTTTGGTGAGGCCGCAAAATTTAACGCGATTTAACGCCAGGAGAAAGGGTGGTGGAAGCAGATTCAGTAGCAACTCTCAAAAGGTAATTGGATAAATACTCGAAGGGAAAAAATTTGCCGGGCTATGGGGAAAGAGCAGTGGGTGTGGAACTAATTGGATAGCTCCGTCAAAAGAGCCGGCACGGGCACGATGGGCTGAATGGCCTCCTCCTGTGCTGTATCATTCTACGATTCGCCTTTGTAATACCCCAGTTAGCATGCCTTACCCGTCACAGAGTAAACGATGAGAAAGGAGTGCCAGAAGAGGCACCAAAACCCTCCTCAGAGACGCGCCTAGCCCCCGTCGGCACCTGGTGCTGGGGCCGCCATGTAGTTTCTCCCCCCTTTTGACAGTGTAAACGGAGCAAACTCCGCAGCAGAGAGCCAGGGAACGTAAAACTGCCCGGGGAAGAGAGCAAACCTCACGGAAAACATAACGGGAAAAGAGAGAGAGAGAGGTCTGTTTCAAAAGTCATAGAGTTATACAGCACGGATAGAGGCCCTTCGGCCCATCGTGTCCGCGCCGGCCATCAAGCCCTGTCTACTCTAATCCCATATTCCAGCATTTGGTCCGTAGCCTTGTATGCTATGGCATTTCAAGTGCTCATCCAAATGCTTCTTGAATGTTGTAAACAATTTTACAACACCAAGTTATAGTCCAGCAATTTTATTTTAAATTCACAAGCTTTCGGAGGCTTCCTCCTTCGTCAGGTGAACGATGTGAAAATGAAATCCTCGAAATGAAATTTCATTTCGAGGATTTCATTTTCACATCGTTCACCTGACGAAGGAGGAAGCCTCCGAAAGCTTGTGAATTTAAAATAAAATTGCTGGACTATAACTTGGTGTTGTAAAATTGTTTACAATTGTCAACCCCAGTCCATCACCGGCATCTCCACTTCTTGAATGTTGTGAGGGTTCCTGCCTCCACAACCCTTTCAGGCAGTGAGTTCCAGACTCCAACCACCCTCTGGGTGAAAAAGTTCTTTCTCAAATCCCCTCTAAACCTCCCGCCTTTTACCTTGAATCTAAGTCCCCTTGTTATAGAACCCTCAACTAAGGGAAAAAGCTCCTTAGTATCTATCCTATCTGTGCCCCTCATAATTTTGTACACCTCAATCATGTCCCCCCTCAGCCTCCTCTGCTCCAAGGAAAACAAACCCAATCTTCCCAGTCTCTCTTCATAGCTGAAGCGCTCCAGCTCTGGTAACATCCTGGTGAATCTCCTCTGCACCCTCTCCAAAGGGATCACATCCTTCCTGTAGTGTGGCGACCAGAACTGCACACAGTACTCCAGCTGTGGCCTAACCAGTGTTTTATACAGCTCCATCATAACCTCCTTGCCCTTATATTCTATGCCTCGGCTAATAAAGGCGAGTATCCCATATGCCTTCTTTACCACCTTATCTACCTGTTCCGCCGCCTTCAGGGATCTGTGAACTTGCACACCAAGATCCCTCTGACCCTCTGTCTTGCCTAGGGTCCTCCCATTCAGGTTTTCTAACGGCAGTGCACTAAGCTGTCCTCTGTGGGTGAAATTAAACAAAACTGTAGGTGTGGTTTAAAAGCTCAGTAAAACCCACCGAAAGCAGCAATGTAACTTCCTTCCATTGAGAAACGGTGTACGATGCGTGATATCGAATTGGCCGCCCGTTATACACCACGCCCGCTTTTTTCCACTGAGGGAAAATTATACACCACCGTCCAAAGTTAAAAATGACCCCCACAGCCTTGTTCCCATGTCTGTGAAAATTAGCGCAGCAAGAAAATAAATTGCTTGTCGAGGGCTGATGCTCTGACTGGCTCCGGCTGGAGAGGAACGGACCTAACGATTCCGAACCTGCGCTCATTTCGAGGGGCTGCTTCTTCCTGGGA
This sequence comes from Heptranchias perlo, assembly GCF_035084215.1. NCBI lineage: Eukaryota > Metazoa > Chordata > Chondrichthyes > Hexanchiformes > Hexanchidae > Heptranchias > Heptranchias perlo. The sequence continues at coordinate 34,643,998 of NC_090344.1, read as the reverse complement.
ATGCCCAGTTGAGGAATCAGCCTCGTCGTGTACTTGTTAAAGGACATTGAAGGGAAACTCTTGCAGCGTTGAGGGTGGGATAAGCTTTCAGGTGTTCGGCAAAAGAGCCAGAGGTGACATGAGGAAACATTTGTGACTTGCAAGTTGTAACAGCGAGTGGTTATGATCTGGAACGCAATGCCTGAAAGGGTGGTGGAAGCAGATTCAATGGGAACTTTCAAAGAAGGGAATTGGATAAATGCTTGAAGGGAAAAAGTTTGCAGGTCTACGGAGAAAGAGCAGGGGTGTGGGACTAACTGGATTGCTCTTACAAAGAGCTGGCAAAGGCACGATGGGCCAAATGGCCACTGTGCCATACCTACTATGATCTATGATGAGTGCATTCACTATTCACACAGTCACATTTGTGACTTAAATTCAATAAAGGGCAAAATGTTTAAATTTAAACATGATGTGGAGATGCCGGTGATGGACTGGGGTGGAAAAATGTAAGGAGTCTTACAACACCAGATTATAGTCCAACAATTTAAACAGCAGTGACGGATTGTTAACCATCCAAAAGTGAAACGCGTTTTCCAACAGTAGTGCACTAAGCTCTCCTCTGTGGGTGCTGCCTCTATCCTAACTCGCACCAAGTCCCGTTCACCCATCACCCACTGTGCTCGCTGACCTACATTGACCCCCAGTCCGGCAATGCCTTGAATTTAAAATTCTCATCCTTGTTTTTGAATCCCTCTACGGCCTCGACTCTCCCTATCCCTATAACCTCCTCCAGCCCTATAACCCTCTGAGATCTCTGCGTTCCTCCAATTCTGGCCTCTTGCATATCCCCGATTTTCATTCCTCCTTAAAGCTCTCCACCTCTCTACTTCTCTCACCTCCTTTAAGATGCTCCTTAAAACCTACCTTTTGGTCACCTGTCCGAATATCTCTTTATGTGGCTCGGTGTCAAATTTTGTCTGATAACACTCTTGTGAAGCGCCTTGGGACATTTTACCACACTAAAGGTGCTATAAAAACGCAAGTTGTTGTTGTTATGATCTGGAATGCACCACTCTTCACCCCCCGATATTCCCCGAGGTCCCCCTCTTCACTCCCCCGATCTTCCCCTGATGTCCCCCACTTCACCTCCCGATCTTCTCAATGTCCCCCTCTTCACCCCCAATCTTCCCCTGATGTCCCCCTCTTCACCCCCCGTGACCCCCTCTTCACCCCCCCGTGTCCCCCTCTTCACCCCCCGTGACCCCCTCTTCACCCCCCCGTGTCCCCCTCTTCACCCCCCCGTGTCCCCCTCTTCACCCCCCCCCTGTGTCCCCCTCTTCAACCCCCCCGTGTCCCCCTCTTCACCCCGATCTTCTCCGATGTCCCCCTCGTCACCCCCCCCAATGTTCCCCACTTCACACCCCCGATATCCCCCTCTTCATCCGCCCCGATATTCCCCCGATGTCCCCCACTTCACCCCCAATCTTCCCCCGATGTCCCCCTCTTCACCCCCCGAAGTTTGTCTCTTCGCCCCACCGATGTCCCCCTATTCACCCCCCCCCGCCCGATGTCAAAACAGGCTGCCCACTCGCTATCACCCGTTTTACATTATAGGGGCAGGCCATTCAGCCCATCGAGCCTGTTACATAGCAACAGGAGTAGGCCATTCAGCCCCTTGAGCCTGCTCCGCCATTCAATTAGATCCTGACTGATCTGTACCTCAACTCCAATTACCCGTCTTTGCTCCATATCCCTTGCTACCCTTACCTAACAAAAATATATCGCTCTCAATCTACCACCTAGAAGGACAAGAGCAGAGGCTCATGGAACAACACCACCTGCACGTTCCCCTCCAAGTCACACGCCATCCCGACTTGGAAATATATCGGCCGTTCCTTCATCGTCGCTGGGTCAAAATCCTGGAACTCCCTTCCTAACAGCACTGTGGGAGAACCTTCACCACACGGACTGCAGCGGTTCAAGAAGGCGGCTCACCACCACCTTCTCAAGGGGCAATTAGGGATGGACAATAAATGTTGGCCTCACCAGCGACACCCACATCCCATGAACGAATAATTAAAAAAATTACATTGAAACATATAAAATTCTGACAGGGCTAGACAGACTGGATGCAGGGAGGATGTTCCCCTGGATGTTCTCCAGAACGAGGGGTCACAGTCTCAGGATACGGGGTAGGACATTTAGGACTGAGATGAGGAGAAATTTCTTCACTCAGAGAGTGGTGAACCTGTGGAATTCTCTACCACAGAAGGCTGTGGAGGCCAAGTCACTGAATATATTTAAGAAATAGCTGGATAGATTTCTAGACACAAAAGGCATCAAGGGGTATGGGGAGAGAGCGGGAATATGGTATTGAGATAGAGGATCAGCCATGATCATATTGAATGGCGGAGCAGACTCGAAGGGCCGAATGGCCTACTCCTACTCCTGCTCCTATTTTCTATATTTCTATGTTTCTATTTCTGGGGATTCCAGGACAATCCTGCAGGCTTGGCGACCCTAGTGTGCCATGTATCAAGTCATTGATGATTTGCCCAGGATGAGATCTCGAGATGTCAGCTTTCCCAGGGTCCCTGCAGCAGCACTAAACAAAGATGCAGTGCCTGTTACTGACCGCCCCGGTATCCTCGGTTCATTAACTGTCACCCTTCATTGTGATAGGTCATGGACCCAAGATGTCAGCCATGGCCTATTGGTGGCGCTCTCGCCTCTGAGTCACAAGGTCGTGGTTCCAACCTCCACTCCAGAGAGTGGAGCACGTAATCTCGGCTGTACTGAGGGAGCGCTGCACTGTCGGAGGAGCCGTCTTTCGGATGAAACATTAAACCTCACAGGCGGATGTAAAAGATCCCACAGCACTATTTTGCAGAAGAGCGGGGCAGTTCTCTCTAGTGTCTTGGCCAATATTTATCTCTCAGCCAATGTCACTAAAAACAGATTATCTGGTCATTGATCACATTGCTGTTTATGGGATCTTGCTGTGTGCAATTTGGCTGCCTCGTTTCCTACATTACAACAGTGACTACGCTTCAAAAAAGTACTTAATTGGCTGTAAAGCGCTTTGGAGAGGCGCTATATAAACGCAGAATCTAATTGTCTCTTAAATGATTGCAGGGATTTCACCTCACTACTCGATCAGGGAGTCCATTTCATGTATTGATCACTCTTTGGCGTAGATCTTGGTTCTGCGCGGTAGTGTCAAACAGGTCGGCAAGCCGTTTTATATCTCTCCTCATTTTTATCTCCATTGAAGTCAACGCAAATAAAAATGGGGAGAGACGTAAAGTCAATGGTGATAAAAATGGGGAGAGACGTAAAGTCAATGGTGATAAAAATGGGGAGAGATGGAAGGTCAATGGAGATAAAAATGGGGAGAGACGTAAAGTGAATGGAGATAAAAATGGGGAGAGACGTAAAGTGAATGGAGATAAAAATGGGGAGAGATGGAAAGTCAATGGTGATAAAAATGGGGAGAGATGTAAAGTCAATGGTGATAAAAATGGGGAGAGATGTAAAGTCAATGGTGATAAAAATGAGGAGAGACGTAAAGTCAATGGTGATAAAAATGGGGAGAGACGTAAAGTCAATGGTGATAAAAATGGGGAGAGACGTTAAGTGAATGGTGATAAAAATGGGGAGAGACGGAAAGTCAATGGAGATAAAAATGGGGAGAGACGGAAAGTCAATGGTGATAAAAATGGGGAGAGACGGAAAGTCAATGGAGATAAAAATGGGGAGGGACGGAAAGTCAATGGTGATAAAAATGGGGAGAGACGTAAAGTCAATGGTGATAAAAATGGGGAGAGACGGAAAGTCAATGGTGATAAAAATGGGGAGAGACGGAAAGTCAATGGAGATAAAAATGGGGAGAGACGGAAAGTCAATGGAGATAAAAATGGGGAGAGACGTAAAGTCAACGGAGATAAAAGTGGGGAGAGATGTAAAACAGGCTGCCCACCAACTATCACCCGTTTTACACTATTGCACAGAGTCAAGATCGACCCGTTTGTGTCAAGAACTTCCTGTCACCAGTCCTAAATTTATCTCTTACTGGTTTGAATCTGGGCGACCCCCGTGTCCTGGACTCGCAAGTTAATTGAAAGTAATTTTCCGGATTTGCTTTCTTTCCATTTCTTCATCTTCTTGTAAAGGTCACCTTTGAGTCGGCTCTTTTGAAGGCCGAACGAGCTTCTTCAAAGCTCCTGGTCCTTAAATGGTTAAAGTTCCCACTCCACTCCACTCCCATAATCCGCTTTGATTGAAGCCCACCGTGTACCTGGCTACATTGTGAGCCACGGACTCAAAAGTTTTTGTATTTTCTCACATCAAAGGCCCGAGAGTCTCTGTGTGAGGGTTGGGATCAGAAAGGGGGTGGGGGTGGGAGTGGAGTTGCGGGGGGGGGGGGGGTGGGGGGTGGGTGGAAAGTTGCTGTGAAGGTTGTAATCATTCCGCTAACAATCAGGAGGCTAATTAAAAATCCTGTGTTTACTGTGAATGTGCGAGGCACAGCAAGCAGTCCTGGGCAGATACCTGTGGGAAAGGTAACACCTCTAAACTCAATCAGGTTGTGAATGGGAGGGACGCACCCTTAGTGCCATTCTATCTACAGATTTGGTTCCCTTTCATTCTCCCTACTTTTCATTTTGCCTTGACAAGGTGTGAAGCACCGTTTGCTCAAGTGTTTTTTGAAGACTGCTTTCTTTCTGCTCGCCTTGATTGAGCTGAGGTGTCACGAGCCATTAAATTGGATTTCCAGAGATTAAAAGCAAATTGTTTCTCTTTTGAACCCGAGGCGGGCTAAATGTTTCCTTTCCCGGATAAAGCCCCCTTTGTTTACGGAGCGAGTTTTTGCCTCAGCTGTGAGAAAACAAGTTGGCCAATAGGTCTGCAGGTCCATTCTGTAATAAAACCCTTATTACCGAGCGGCACACAAAAAAAAACCGCAACAAAGAAACAGAAAACACATCACCACCTCAAGACGGGGGGGTGGGGGACCGTTTCTCTTCCCCACCTTTCCCTCGTCTGTGAAGTTGGTCTCCGTCAATCCTTGCTACCCGCACGACTTAAATCATGAACTTATTTTTCAGCCAGCCATCAAATTTTAGCTCGCTCACAGAAGTTTCGGCACAGAAGGAGGCCATTTGGCCCATCGCACCAGTGCCAGCTCTCTCAAACAGCTGTCAACTTCGTCCCATTCCCCCTGGCCTTTATTCGGCCCCTAGTTCGTTGCGTTACTCCAGTCCGTTGCTCATTCCATTACTCCAATCCTCTTTGCATACCCTTTCTCCGTCTCATCAAATATTTTTCTTCTTCAAATCTGTATCTAATTTACATATCTGCACATATCTAATATCCGTTCTTCTGACTCTGGCTTCTTCTGCCCTCTTCCTTAGCCCCATCGTTCGCCCTCAGCCGCCGAGGCCCTACGCTGTGAAATTCCCTCGCCAAACCCCTCCGTCTCTCCACCTCACTCTCCCCTCTTTAAGACCCCCCCCCTTAAAAAAGCTCTTTGACCGAGCTTTTGGTCGCCCCTCCTAATCTTTCTTTCTTTGGCTCGGCATCTGTTTTCTCCCCAAGCCTCTGCGAAGCGCCTTCAGAGAGAGAAAGAGCTCGCATTTATACAGCACCTTTCACCACCTCAGGACGTCCCAAAGCGCTTTACAGCCAATGAAGCACTTTTGAAGTGGAGTCGCTGTTGTAATGTAGGAAACGTAGCAGCCAATTTACGCACAGCAAGATCCCACAAACAGCAATGTGATAATGACCAGACAGTGACAGTTTTAGTGATGTTGGTCGAGGGATAAACATTGGCCAGGATACCGGGGAGAACTCCCCTGCTCTTCTTCGAAATAGTGCCGTGGGATTTTTTATGTCCACCTGAGAGGGCAGACGGGACCTCAGTTTAACATCTCATCCAAAAGATGGCACCTCTGACAGTGCAGCGCTCCCTCAGTACTGCACTGGGAGTGTCAGCCTGGATTATGGGCTCAAATCTCTGGAGTGGGACTCGAACCCACGACCTTCTGACTCAGAGGCAAGATTGCTAACACCGAGCAAAGGCTGGCACGACTTTCGACATTAAAGGCGCTATATAAACGCAGGGGTTGTTCTGATCTCAAATGCCGCGATAGACTTGGTTTCAAAAGCCCCTTGTTATGATGCATTCCATACTCTAATGACCCTTTGTGTGAAAACATTTATTTTAACCGGACTCCCCTTCATGCTTTCAGAACTAGCTCTAAATTGAAGTCTTGTTAATGATTCACCAATCAGTGTAACTAATCTTTCAGTACTTAAACCTCTCAAAACCCATGAGCACTTCTGCTAGACTGTGTGGGGGAAACCCTGTGGGATCTATCCCAGTCGGGAGGAGGCCATTCAGCCCCTCGAGCCTGCTCTGCCATGGCTGATCTGTACCTCAATTCCATTCACCCTCCTTTGCTCCATATCCTTTGATATCCTGACCCAACAAAAATCTATCAATCTCAGTCTTAAAACTTTCAACTGACCCCCAGCATCCACAGCCTTTTTGGGGGGAGAGAGTTCCAGATTTCCACTACCCTTTGTGTGAAAAAATGCTTCCTGATTTCACTCCTCAATGGCCTGGCTCTAATTTTAAGATGACCACCCGGCATCAGACCACTAGGCACCGGACACGACAAAGGCAAACCAGGCCCAATCGACCCTGCAAAGTCCTCCTCACTAACATCTGGGGACTTGTGCCAAAATTGGGAGAGCTGTCCCACAGGCTAGTCAAGCAACAGCCTGACATAGCCATACTCACAGAATCATACCTTTCAGCCAACGTCCCAGACTCTTCAATCACCATCCCTGGGTATGTCCTGTCCCACCGGCAGGACAGACCGACCAGAGGTGGCGGTACAGTGATATACAGTCAGGAGGGAGTGGCCCTGGGAGTCCTCAACATTGACTCTGGACCCCATGAAATCTCATGGCATCAGGTCAAACATGGGCAAGGAAACCTCCTGCTGATTACCACCTACCGTCCTCCCTCAGCTGATGAATCAGTCCTCCTCCATGTTGAGCACCACTTGGAGGAAGCACTGAGGGTAGCAAGGGCACAAAATGTACTCTGGGTGGGGGACTTCAATGTCCATCACCAAGAGTGGTTCGGCAGCACCACTACTGACCGAGCTGGCCGAGTCCTGAAGCACTTTGGGATGTTCTGAGGTCGTGAAAGACACTATATAGATGCAAGTTCTTTCTTTCTTTGCTTATTTATGGATCATTTATTTTCAGTCAGGAGGGAGTGGCCCTGGGAGTCCTTAACATTGACTCTGGACCCCATGAAATCTCATGGCATCAGGTCAAACATGGGCAAGGAAACCTCCTGCTGATTACCACCTACCGCCCTCCCTCAGCTGATGAATCAGTCCTCCTCCATGTTGAACACCACTTGGAGGAAGCACTGAGGACAAATCCAATCCGGCCAATTACCGCCCCATCAGTCTACTCTCAATCATCAGCAAAGTGATGGAAGGTGTCGTCGACAGTGCTATCAAGCGGCACTTACTCACCAATAACCTGCTCACCGATGCTCAGTTTGGGTTCCGCCAGGACCACTCGGCTCCAGACCTCATTACAGCCTTGGTCCAAACATGGACAAAAGAGCTGAATTCCAGAGGTGAGGTGAGAGTGACTGCCCTTGACATCAAGGCAGCATTTGACCGAGTGTGGCACCAAGGAGCCCTAGTAAAATTGAAGTCAATGGAAATCAGGGGGAAAACTCTCCAGTGGCTGGAGTCATACCCAGCACAAAGGAAGATGGTAGTGGTTGTTGGAGGCCAAGCATCTCAGCCCCAGGGCATTGCTGCAGGAGTTCCTCAGGGCAGTGTCCGAGGCCCAACCATCTTCAGCTGCTTCATCAATGACCTTCCCTCCATTATAAGGTCAGAAATGGGGATGTTCGCTGATGACTGCACAGTGTTCAGTTCCATTCGCAACCCCTCAGATAATGAAGCAGTCCGAGCCTGCATGCAGCAAGACCTGGACAACATCCAGGCTTGGGCTGATAAGTGGCAAGTAACATTCGCGCCAGATAAATGCCAGGCAATGACCATCTCCAACAAGAGAGAGTCTAACCACCTCCCCTTAACATTCAATGGCATTACCATCGCCGAATCCCCCACCATCAACATCCTGGGGGTCACCATTGACCAGAAGCTTAACTGGACCAGCCATATAAATGCTGTGGCTACAAGAGCAGGTCAGAGGCAGGGTATTCTGCGACGAGTGACTCACCTCCTGACTCCCCAAATCCTTTCCACCATCTACAAGGCACAAGTCAGGAGTGTGATGGAATACTCTCCACTTGTCTGGATGAGTGCAGCTCCAACAATACTCAAGAAACTCAACACCATCCAGGACAAAGCAGCCCGCTTGATTGGCACCCCATCCACCACCCTAAACATTCACTCCCTTCACCACCGGCGCACTGTGGCTGCAGTGTGCACCATCCACAGGATGCACTGCAGCAACTCGCCAAGGCTTCTTCGACAGCACCTCCCAAACCCGCGACCTCTACCACCTAGAAGGACAAGGGCAGCAGGCGCATGGGAACAACACCACCTGCACGTTCCCCTCCAAGTCATACACCATCCCGACTTGGAAATATATCGCCGTTCCTTCATTGTCGCTGGGTCAAAATCCTGGAATTCCCTTCCTAACAGCACTGTGGGAGAACCGTCACCACACGGACTGCAACGGTTCAAGAAGGCGGCTCACCACCACCTTCTCAAGGGGCAATTAGGGATGGGCAATAAATGCCGGCCATGCCAGCGACGCCCACATCCCGTGAACGAATAAAAAAAAAGGCACAGAATGTACTCTGGGTGGGGGACTTCAATGTCCATCACCAAGAGTGGCTCGGCAGCACCACCACTGACCGAGCTGGCCGAGTCCTGAAGGACACAGCTGCCAGACTGGGCCTGTGGCTGGTGGTGAGCGAACCAACACGACGGAAAAACTTACTTGACCTCGTCCTCACCAATCTACCTGTCGCAAATGCATCTGTCCATGACAGTATTGTTGGAGTGACCACCGCACAGTCCTCGTGGAGATGAAGTACTGTCTTCGCACTGAGGACACCATCCAACGTGTTGTGTGGCACTACCACCGTGCTAAATTGGATAGATTCAGAACAGATCTAGCAGCTCAAAACTGGGCATCCATGAGGTGCTGTGGGCCATCAGCAGCAGCAGAATTGTATTCCAGCACAATCTGTAACCTCACAGCCTGGCATATTCCTCATTCTACCATTACCAACAAGCCAGGGGATCAACCCTGGTTCAATGAGAAGTGTAGAAGAGCATGCCAGGAGCAGCACCAGGCGTACCTAAAAATGAGGTACCAACCTGGTGAAGCTACAACTCAGGACTACATGCATGCTAAACAGCGGAAGCAACATTCTATCGACAGAGCTAAGCGATTCCACAACCAACGGATCAGATCAAAGCTCTGCAGTCCTGCCACATCCAGTCGTGAATGGTGGTGGACAATTAAACAACTAACAGGAGGAGGAGGCTCTGCAAACATCCCCATCCTCAATGATGGCGGAGTCCAACACGTGAGTACAAAAGACAAGGCTGAAGCGTTTGAAACCATCTTCAGCCAGAAGTGCCGAGTGGATGATCCATCTTGGCCTCCTCCCGATATCCCCACCATCACGGAAGCCAGTCTTCAGCCAATTCGATTCACTCCACGTAATATCAAGAAACAGCTGAGTGCACTGGATACAGCAAAGGCTATGGGCCCCGACAACATCCCAGCTGTAGTGCTGAAGACTTGTGCTCCAGAACTAGCTGCGCCTCTAGCCAAGCTGTTCCAGTACAGCTACAGCACTGGCATCTACCCGACAATATGGAAAATTGCCCAGGTATGTCCTGTCCGCAAAAAGCAGGACAAATCCAATCCGGCCAATTACCGCTCCATCAGTCTGCTCTCAATCATCAGCAAAGTGATGGAAGGTGTCGTCGACAGTGCTATCAAGCGGCATTTACTCACCAATGACCTGCTCACTGATGCTCAGTTTGGGTTCCGCCAGGACCACTCGGCTCCAGACCTCATTACAGCCTTGGTCCAAACATGGACAAAAGAGCTGAATTCCAGAGGTGAGGTGAGAGTGATTGCCCTTGACATCAAGGCAGCATTTGACCGAGTGTGGCACCAAGGAGCCCTAGTAAAATTGAAGTCAATGGGAATCGGGGGGAAAACTCTTCAGTGACTGAAGTCATACCTAGCACAAAGTAAGATGGTAGTGGTTGTTGGAGGCCAATCATCTCAGCCCCAGGGCATTGCTGCAGGAGTTCCTCAGGGCAGTGTCCTAGGCCCAACCATCTTCAGCTGCTTCATCAATGACCCTCCCTCCATCATAAGGTCAGAAATGGGGATGTTCGCTGATGATTGCACAGTGTTCAGTTCCATTCGCAACCCCTCAGATAATGAAGCCGTCTGAGCCCGCATGCAGCAAGACCTGGACAACATCCAGGCTTGGGCTGATAAGTGGCAAGTAACATTCGCGCCAGACAAGTGCCAGGCAATGACCATCTCCAACAAGAGAGTGTCTAACCACCTCCCCTTGACATTCAACGGCATTACCATCACCGAATCCTCCACCATCAACATCCTGGGGGTCACCATTGACCAGAAGCTTAACTGGACCAGCCATATAAATGCTGTGGCTACAAGAGCAGGTCAGAGGCAGGGTATTCTGCGACGAGTGACTCACCTCCTGACTCCCCAAATCCTTTCCACCATCTACAAGGCACAAGTCAGGAGTGTGATGGAATACTCTCCACTTGTCTGGATGAGTGCAGCTCCAACAATACTCAAGAAACTCGACACCATCCAGGACAAAGCAGCCCGCTTGATTGGCACCCCATCCACCACCCTAAACATTCACTCCCTTCACCACCGGCGCACTGTGGCTGCAGTGTGTACCATCCACAGGATGCACTGCAGCAACTCGCCAAGGCTTCTTCGACAGCACCTCCCAAACCCGCGACCTCTACCACCTAGAAGGACAAGAGCAGCAGGCACATGGGAACAACACCACCTGCACGTTCCCCTCCAAGTCACACACCATCCCGACTTGGAAATATATCGGCCGTTCCTTCATCGTCGCTGGGTCAAAATCCCGGAACTCCCGACCTGACAGCACTGTGGGAGAACCTTCACCACATGGACTGCAGCGGTTCAAGAAGGCGGCTCACCACCACCTTCTCAAGGGCAATTAGGGATGGGCAATAAATGCCGGCCTCGCCAGCGACACCCACATCCCATGAACGAATTTTTTAAAATCCCTTGTTCTTGATTCCCATACCAGTTGGAATACTTTCTCCATATCTACCTTAGTGAATCTTTTTAATCATTTTAAACACCTCAATCAGATCACCCCTCAATCTTCTATACTCAAGGGAACACAAGCCAAGTTTATTCAACCCTCGAGGCGGTGGTATCATTCTGGTGAATCTGCGCTGCACTCCCTCCAAGGCCAATATATCCTTCCTGAGGTGCGGTGCCCAGAACTGAACACAGTACTCCAGATGGGTTCTGACCAAGGATCTGTGCAACTGAAGCATAACTTCCTCCCCTTTGTATTTCAGCCCCCTTGAGATAAAGGACAACGTTCCATTGGCCTTTTTTGGTTGCTATTTGTACCTGTCTACTAGCTTTTAATGATTTGTGTACACGGACACCCAAAACTCTTTGCTCCTCTGCAGTTCCTAGTTTTTCACCATTTAGAAAATACTCTGATTTATCTTCCTTGGGCCCACAGTTGCCCTCATTCAACTCCATTTGCCATAATTTTGGGAGGGGGCATTGTAAGGACTGTGCGTGGAACTTGAGAAAGACTAGCCAGTTTGGAGCACATTCTGCACAAAGAAGTCAGAGAAAAGGTCCCCTCCTCCATACCAACTGCCCCACAAAAGGCAACGTCCAACACAACAAGATCCATCACTACATTATTTCAGCCCCTTGATTTCTCCCCCCCCCCCCTCCCCCCAACCAACCCCCCAATCCAGCCAAACCCCAGGGACTATCACCAAATCTCTGGTGAGGCCACAGTTGGAATATTGTGTCCAGATTTGGGCACCTTACTTTAGGAAGGATATTAAGGCCATGGAGGGGGTTGCAGAAGAGATTTGCTGAGATGATCCCAGGGATGAGAGACTTTAGTTATAAGGAGAGAGGAGAGAAACAGTGGCTCTTTTCATTAGAACAAAGAAGGTTAAGAGAAGATCTGATAAAGGAATTCCCTCCCTAAACCTCTCCGCCTCTCTACCTCTCTCTCCTCCTTTAAGACGCTCCTTAAAACCTACCTTATTGACTCGTCCTAATATCTCCTTATGTGGCTCAAATTTTGTTTGATGACGCTCTGAGAAGCACCTTGGGATGTCTTAGGACGTTAATGGCGCTATATAAATGAAACTCGCTCTTGATGTTGAAAATTATGAGGGGTTTTGATAAGGTAAATCAGTTTAAACTGTTTCCACTGGTTGGTGAGTCGGTAACTAGAGGGCATCAATTTAAGATCAACAAAAGGATGAAGAGAGTTGTTAAGAGATAGACTGCCCAACCAGAAACAATGATGGAAGCAGAATCGGGAACAGGTTTTAAAAGGGAAGAGGAGAAATATTTGAACAGAAGTATTTGAAAGGCAGGGGAATGGGACTAAGGGGATAGCTCTTTCAGAGAGAGGGGCACAGACAGGGCGGGCCAATGGTTTTCATCTGTGCAGAAAAATGTTATAAATCTATTATCAGCCGCCAACAGCATATTGTTCTCAGCAAGTGCACAATGTTCTGTATGTACCAATGTGTCCCTCTGTATGTACCAATGCATCCCTCTATATGTATCAATGCGTCCCTCTATATGTATCAATGCGTCCCTCTATATGTGGAGATGCCGGTGATGGACTGGGGTTGACAAATGTCAGGAATCTTACAACACCAGGTTATAGTCCAACTGTTTTATTTGAAAATCACAAGCTTTCGGAGGCTTTCTCCTTCGTCAGGTGAGTGTCACATCCCTCTGTATGTATCAATGCATCCCTCTGTATGTATCAATGCGTCCCTCTGTATGTATCAATGCGTCCCTCTGTACGTATCAATGCGTCCCTCTGTACGTATCAATGCGTCCCTCTGTACGTATCAATGCGTCCCTCTGTATGTATCAATGCGTCCCTCTGCATGTATCAACGCGTCCCTCTGCATGTATCAATGTGTCCCTCTACGTGTACTAATGTATCCCTCTGTATGTATCAATGAGTCCCTCTGCATGTATCAATGTGTCCCTCTACGTGTACTAATGTGTCCCTCTACGTGTACTAATGTATCCCTCTGCATGTATCAATGCGTCCCTCTGCATGTATCAATGCGTCCCTCTGCATGTATCAATGCGTCCCTCTGCATGTATCAATGCGTCCCTCTGCATGTATCAATGCGTCCCTCTGCATGTATCAATGCGTCCCTCTGCATGTATCAATGCGTCCCTCTGCATGTATCAATGCGTCCCTCTGCATGTATCAACGCGTCCCTCTGCATGTATCAACGCGTCCCTCTGCATGTATCAACGCGTCCCTCTGCATGTATCAATGCGTCCCTCTGCATGTATCAATGCGTCCCTCTGCATGTATCAACGCGTCCCTCTGCATGTATCAACGCGTCCCTCTGCATGTATCAACGCGTCCCTCTGCATGTATCAACGCGTCCCTCTGCATGTATCAATGCGTCCCTCTGCATGTATCAATGTGTCCCTCTGTATGTATCAACGTGTCCCTCTGCATGTATCAATGCGTCCCTCTGCATGTATCAACGTGTCCCTCTGCATGTATCAATGTGTCCCTCTGCATGTATCAACGCGTCCCTCTGCATGTATCAATGCGTCCCTCTGCATGTATCAATGCGTCCCTCTGCATGTATCAATGCGTCCCTCTGCATGTATCAATGCGTCCCTCTGCATGTATCAATGCGTCCCTCTGCATGTATCAATGCGTCCCTCTGCATGTATCAATGCGTCCCTCTGCATGTATCAACGCGTCCCTCTGCATGTATCAACGCGTCCCTCTGCATGTATCAACGCGTCCCTCTGCATGTATCAACGCGTCCCTCTGCATGTATCAATGCGTCCCTCTGCATGTATCAATGTGTCCCTCTGTATGTATCAACGTGTCCCTCTGCATGTATCAATGCGTCCCTCTGCATGTATCAACGTGTCCCTCTGCATGTATCAATGTGTCCCTCTGCATGTATCAACGCGTCCCTCTGCATGTATCAACGCGTCCCTCTGCATGTATCAATGCGTCCCTCTGCATGTATCAACGTGTCCCTCTGCATGTATCAATGCGTCCCTCTGCATGTATCAATGCGTCCCTCTGCATGTATCAATGCGTCCCTCTGCATGTATCAATGCGTCCCTCTGCATGTATCAACGCGTCCCTCTGCATGTATCAACGCGTCCCTCTGCATGTATCAACGCGTCCCTCTGCATGTATCAACGCGTCCCTCTGTATGTATCAACGCGTCCCTCTGCATGTATCAATGCGTCCCTCTGCATGTATCAATGTGTCCCTCTGCATGTATCAATGCGTCCCTCTGCATGTATCAATGCGTCCCTCTGCATGTATCAATGTGTCCCTCTGTATGTATCAACGTGTCCCTCTGCATGTATCAATGCGTCCCTCTGCATGTATCAACGTGTCCCTCTGCATGTATCAATGTGTCCCTCTGCATGTATCAACGCGTCCCTCTGCATGTATCAACGCGTCCCTCTGCATGTATCAATGCGTCCCTCTGCATGTATCAACGTGTCCCTCTGCATGTATCAATGTGTCCCTCTGCATGTATCAACGCGTCCCTCTGCATGTATCAATGCGTCCCTCTGCATGTATCAATGCGTCCCTCTGCATGTATCAATGCGTCCCTCTGCATGTATCAACGCGTCCCTCTGCATGTATCAACGCGTCCCTCTGCATGTATCAACGCGTCCCTCTGCATGTATCAACGCGTCCCTCTGTATGTATCAATGCGTCCCTCTGCATGTATCAATGCGTCCCTCTGCATGTATCAATGTATCCCTCTGCATGTATCAATGCGTCCCTCTGCATGTATCAATGTGTCCCTCTGCATGTATCAATGTGTCCCTCTGCATGTATCAATGCGT
This sequence comes from Heptranchias perlo, assembly GCF_035084215.1. Taxonomy (NCBI): domain Eukaryota; kingdom Metazoa; phylum Chordata; class Chondrichthyes; order Hexanchiformes; family Hexanchidae; genus Heptranchias; species Heptranchias perlo. The sequence continues at coordinate 34,628,812 of NC_090344.1, read as the reverse complement.
CCCTCTGCATGTATCAATGTGTCCCTCTGTATGTATCAACGTGTCCCTCTGCATGTATCAATGCGTCCCTCTGCATGTATCAATGCGTCCCTCTGCATGTATCAACGTGTCCCTCTACATGTACTAATGTATCCCTCTGTATGTATCAATATGTCCCTCTATATGTAGCATGGGATAAACTGCACAATGACTTTATAAATTGGATCCATGTACAAAAAATGTGGTAGCATTGTCCCTGATCACTTTAAAATTGTATCTGACTCTTTTTCCTTGTTGTGACCAGAGCCAAATCCCACCCCTGCCCCCACCCCCGTGTTCCAGTCTGATGTTGACGTCCTTGCTCATAGTGGTTACCCTAGGGGTGGCTTCACGAGCCAACAGGTGAGGGTGTGGGGGGGGGGGGAATGGCTGCAGCTGCCCCCAGCTATTCAGGTCTCCTGTTGCTGGCTCTCACTCCTTACTCTGCTCCAGAGAGCAGCTGAAGAAATACAGAGAGAAAATGCAGCAGAGCCCAGCAGGATATAGATGCGAGAGGGAGAGTAAACATTCGTGGAGTTTGGTAAAGGTTCCTTACTGCTCAGGGCTCTGCCTCGAATGGCTCTCATTCCGTGATCTAAAGTGAGTCTGGGCTGAATCAGATTTGGGAGTTCAGAAGGATTATTCCCTCAGTGGTGCAACAAAACTGGATTGAATTTGTCTACAAATACAGCAGCCATTTGTAGATCTGGAAGTGCCTGCACAATGTGCTAACTATCCCATTCATTTCAGGAGGCAAAATTATGAAGAAATTACAACACAGAAACAGTTCACTCCCCATACCCTTTAATATCCCACCTAGTCTGAACCCACTCTCCCCCTCACTCCCCATACCCTTTAATATCCCACCTAGTCTAATCCCACTCTCCTGCTGACTCCCCATACCCTTTAATATCCCACCGAGTCTAATCTCACTCTCCCCCTCACTCCCCATACCCTCTAATATCCCACCTAGTCGAATCCCACTCTCCTGCTCACTCCCCATACCCTTTAATATCCCACCTAGTCTAATCCCACTCTCCTGCTCACTCCCCATACCCTTTAATATCCCACCTAGTCTAATCCCACTCTCCTGCTCACTCCCCATACCCTTTAATATCCCATCGAGTCTAATCCCACTCTCCCCCTCACTCCCCATACCCTTTAATATCCCACCTAGTCTAATCCCACTCTCCTGCTCTCTCCCCGTACCCTTTAATATCCCACCTAGTCTAATCCCACTCTCCTGCTCTCTCCCCATACCCTTTAATATCCCACCTAGTCTAATCCCACTCTCCTGCTCACTCCCCATACCCTTTAATATTCCTCATTTTCAAAGTGTCAGCTCAGTGGGTAGCACTCTCACCTCTGAGTCAGAAGGTCATGGGTTCAAGTCCCACTCCAGAGACTTGAGCACACAATCCAGGCTGACACTCCAGTGCTGCACTGTCGGAGGTGGTGCCTTTTGGATAACACGTTAAACCGAGGCCCCGTCTGCCCTCTCAAGTGGATGTAAAAGATCCCACCTCACTGTTCGAAGAAGAGCAGGGGGAGTTCTCCCCGACGCCCTGGGCCAATAGTTATCCTTCAACCAACATCACTAAAAAAAAAAGCCTGATTATCTGGTCATTTTCACATCACTGTGGAATCTTGCTGTGCGCAAATTGGCTCCCACGTTTCTCCACATTACAACAGCGACAACACTTCAAAGGTGCTTTATTGGCTGTAAAACGTTTTGGGACGTCCAGAAGTCATGAAAGGTGCTGCATAAATGCAAGTCCTTCTTTAACAGTCTAATTCCCTTTGAAAAATATTTCTGGACTCTGCTTCACCAACGATTTTTTTTGGCTGAGAATCCCACATTGTGACCAGCCTCTGTGTGAAGCAATATTTCCAACCTCCCCTTTAATTCTTTCCACGGTGGTCTTAAATTTGTGCCCTCTCCTTGGCCATCTCCCCGGCCCGTGGAAACAATCTCTGGCCAAGTGTGGTGCTGGAGGGAGGAGTCTGGGAAGGAGTCAGAATTGTCGCAGTTTAAATACCGACACCGATCCCTCGGAACTCACCCGTACACCGGGCCGATCGGACGCTGCCATTGGCCTCGTCGTGTCTCCTTGCCCATTTCAAGGCCCACGGGGCAGAGCTGGACTGCCCCAGTGCACTGAAAGGCGAGTTGATGACAATAAATTGTAACATTAATCTGGAATTCCCTCCCCAAACCTCTCCGCCTCTCTCTCTCTCTCCTCCTTTAAGACGCCCCTTAAAACCTACCTCTTTGACCAAGCTTTAGGTCACCTGTCCTAAAATCTCCGTACGCGGCTCGGGGTCAAATTTTTGTTTGATGACGCTGCTGTGAAGCGCCTTGGGTCGTTTCACTGCGTTAAAGGCGCTATGTAAATGCAAGTTGTAGGGGTGGGTGTGGAGGAGAGCGTGCAGTCCAAGTCTAAACTCTACACAGGGAACGTTGAATGTAAACAGGTTTAATCGAGGGGGCTGCACGGAGGATAACACAGTATGTTGCAGTGTTGTCCTGTTCTAATAGATTTAGTGGAGAGCGTAATTTAATTACACATCAATCTCCTGTAGCACTGCACGTGGCAAATTGGAGAAAATGGCCGTTCACTTACCTGTCCCTGATTCTGTCTCTCCTCTTCCGCCTCAGTCTCGCTCGTTCTTTCTTTTCTCTTCTGCTTCTCTCTCCCTAACTCTCTTTTTTTACTTCCCTTTCTGTCTCCTTTTTCTTTCCTTTGAGGTGGGAGGTGCAGTGGGGAACGCAGCCCCTAATGGCTGCATTTGGGCTGTGGGGAACTGTCGACTCGACAGGTGTGTGTCGTTAGCATTAACTGCTCGACTACAGAGCACAGGTGAGGTCGTTAGCTGGCTCCTCTCTCATTCGATCTTTCTGTCTCTGTCTGTGTGGGGGGGTGGGTGTCGCTCTCTCGCTCCGTCTCTTTCTTTCTCTCCCTCTGTCTTCTCTCTCTTTCTCCTCTCTCTTTCTCACTCTGTTCCTCCCTCTCTCTGTCTGTCATTGTGTGTGTGTGTCTCTCTCTTTCTCTCCCTCTCTCGCTCTTTCTCTGTCCCTCGCTCTATATATCTCTCTGTCTCTCTCGCTCTCACTTTTTCCGTTTCTCCATCTCTCTGTCTGTCTCGCTCTCTGTCTATGTATCCATCTCTCTCTGACTCTCTGTCTCTTTCGCTCTATGTCTCTTTATCTGTCTGTCTGATTCTTTCTCTGTGTGTATGTCTCTCTCTCTCTGTCTGGCTCTGTCTCTCTATCTATTGTGCTCTTTCTGTGTGTGTGTCTCTCTCTCTCTCTGTGTTTCTCTGTCTCTTGCTCTCTTTGTCTCTCTCTTTTATGTCCACCCGAGAGACCAAAATCCAGCTGACAATCCATTGCAGTACTGAGTGAATGCCGCACTGTCGGAGGTGCCGTCTTTCAGATGAGATGTTAAACCGAGGCCCCGTCTGCCCCCTCAGGTGGATGTAAATGATCCCATGGCACTATTCGAAGAAGAACAGGGGAGTTCTCATACGAACATAAGAAATAGGAGCAGGAGTGGGCCATACGGCCCCTCGAGCCTGTTCCGTCATTCAATAAGATCATGGCTGATCTTCAACCTCAACTCCACTTTCCTGCCCGATCCCCATATCCCTTGATTCCCCTAGAGTCCAAAAATGTATCGATCTCAGCCTTGAATATACTCAACGACTGAGCATCCACAGCCCTCTGGTGTAGAGAATTCCAAAGATTCACAACCCTCTGAGTGAAGAAATTTCTCCTCATCTCAGTCCTAAATGGTCAACCCCTTTTCCTGAGACTATGCCCCCTAGTTCCAGACTCTCCAGCCAGGGGAAACAGCCTCTCAGCGTCTACCCTGTCAAGCCCTCTAAGAATTTTATACGTTTCAATGAGATCACCTCTCATTCTTCTAAACTCCAGAGACTATAGGCCCATTCTACTTAATCTCTCCTGATAGGACAACCCTCTCATCCCAGGAATCAATCTAGTGAACCTTTGTTGCACCGCCTCTAAGGCAAGTATATCCTTCCTTAGGTAAGGAGACCAAAACTGTACACAATACTGCAGGTGTGGTCTTACCAAGGCCCTGTACAATTGCAGCAAGACTTCCTTACTCTTGTACTCCAACCCCCTTGCAATAAAGGCCAATGTGCCATTTGCCTTCCTAGTTGCTTGCTGTACCTGTATGTTAATTTTCTATGTTTCATGTACAAGGACACACAAATCTCTCTGAACACCAACATTTAATAGTTTCTCACCATTTAAAAAATATTCTGTTTTTATATTCTTCCTACCAAAGTGAATAACCTCACATTTCCCCACATTATACTCCATCTGCCACCATCTTGCCCACTCACTTAACCTGTCTATATCTCTTTGCAGACTCTTTGTGTTCTCCTCACAGCTTACCTTCCCACCTAGCTTTGTATCATCAGCAAACTTTGATACATTACACTCGGTCCCTTCATCTAAGTCATTGATATAGATTATAAGTAGCTGAGGCCCAAGCACTGATCCTTGCGTCACCCCACTAGTTACAGCCTGCCAACCTGAAAATGACCTGTTTATCCCTACTCTCTGTTTTCTGTCCGTTAACCAATCCTCTATCTATGCTAATATATTACCCACAACCCCATGAGCCCTTATCTTGCGTAACAACCTTTTGTGTGGCACCTTATCGAATGCTTTTTGAAAATCCAAATATACAACATCCACTGGTTCCCCTTTATCTACCCCGCTCGTTACATCCTCAAAAAACTCGAATAGATTTGTCAAACACAATTTCCCCTTTATAAAACCATGTTGACTCTGCCAGATCATATTATGATTTTCTAAGTGCCTTGTTGCCACTTCCTTACTAATGGATTCCAGCATTTTCCCAATAACTGATGTCAGGCTAAATGACCTGTTGTCCCCAGTGTCCTGGGCCAATATTTATCCCTCAACCAACATCACTGAAAAGCAGATAATCTGGTCATTATCTCATCACTGTTTGTGGGATCTTGCTGTGCGCAAATTGGCTGCCGCGTTTCCTACATTACAACGGTGACTACACTTCAAAAAGTACTTCATTGATTGTAAAGGGCTTTGGGACGTCCTGAGGTCATGAAAGGCGCTGTATAAATGCAAGTTCTTTCTTTTTTTCTGTTCCAGATTGATCTCAGGGCTGCCGCTGGGGGGGGAAGGGGGGTGGAGTTGGAGCTTTGTGGGGGGGGCGGTGGGAGCTTGAGGCTGGCCGGGGCTCGAGTACCAGCTGCTCTTAGGGATACTGGTCGGAGGTAAATACTGACTCCTCTTCACCACCTCCCACTAAAGCAGAGGGATTACGGTGAACAGCTCCTCAGAGACGAAGACCCCAATATGAGCAGGGAGGCGGGTTGGCAGCCGGGGGGTGGGGGGTGATTGGATGCGTGGCAAACCCGCGTGAACCAAGCTTACCGTTTCCGACGCGATCGCACGTTGATTGCTGATGGCTGGCTGCCATCAGGAGCTGCAACGTGAGGGGGGTGGGGAGAAAGAGAGAGAGAGAGAGCGAGACGTCATCCGGCCCTGGACTGGAAGACCGGGGGGGGGGGGGGGGGTAGGAGAGGGGAAGAGCTGGGGGGGAGGAGAGGCGAAGATGGAGGGGGTTGGGAGACATCGGACATCGGAGCAGGTTTCAAAGGTGGGTTCATTTAGTGTTTCACCAGGCGTGAATCAGAGGCGGTGGACAAGCCGCCCAGGTAAGTTAAAAATCTTTCTAATCACTTACTCTGTCACAGGTAAAGTGCCTTAAGTACCCCAACGAGGTACATTTGGCTCTTTAACCGTCACCCAGCCGGCTTTAATTGCCGGCGGGACTTCCGTTTTTGGGTCACCCGTGCGCACACAGGTGAGTCCCCGGGAAACTCGGAAGTCGGGATTTGAGCGATTTTCGGAGCCCTCCGCCCCCAACGCACCCGCATTTGCCTCCTAAAATCACCCCCAAACGGACTAGACCTGATCAAAATGTCAACCTGTCTTTTCTCTTTACCGATGCTGCAAGTTCCCAGCAATTGCAGACTTGTCTCTTTTCGTTTTACATTTACTGTTGTACCCATGGTAAAAGTCTTGCTTACTCAACAATAACTACTTGCATTTATATAGCGCCTTTAACGTAGTAAAACGTCCCAAGGCGCTTCACAGGAACGTAAATCAAATAAAATTAGACACCCAGCCACATAAGGAGATATTAGGACAGGTGAAAGAGGTAGGTTTTAAGGAGCATCGTAAAGGAGGAGAGAGAGGCGGAGAGGTTTAGGGAGGGAATTCCAGAGCTTAGGGCCCAGGGCGGCTGAAGGCACGGCCGCCAACGGTGGAGCGATTAAAATCGGGGATGCGCAAGAGGCCAGAATTGGAGGAGCGCGGAGATCTCGGAGGGTTGTAGGGCTGGAGGAGGTTACAGCGATAGAGAGGGGTGGGGCCATGGATCAAGGCTCAAGGGGTCAGAAATATCACTGGTTTGTCATCTCGGACAAACGGTTTAATTGATCAGAATTTTTTTTGCAGCAAATTCAGAGAGTTTGCATCTGGTGTTGCAGCGCCTGGTTTGAACTGACAGGCAGCACTGTGGGCACATTGGGGGCGGCTTGGTGCGTCAACACCGCCACCGCGTGGCTAAAATTGGCTACTGCGAGAAGCCAACATTTCAGGATCACAGCGTTAATTAAAAGGCATCACAGAATCATTGCTGCACAAGTCAAACATTCTCTGCAGCGAGAAACATGAAGTCAGAAGTTGGAAAAAAAATGTTAAAGAAAAGCAAAGTAGTGTGGGGAAAAAATATACGGGAGAACAATGGGAAAAACGAGAGGTTCCTGGCTGGTTCAGTGGGTAAGCGCACCACCTGGTGGTCGTAGTGTGCAATACAGGTGGCGAGGATGCCAGGTCCCATCTCTCGTTTGTGCAAAGTTTGAATACCCCGGTCTGCGTGTGGCACGATAACAACTTGCATTTATGCAGCGCCTTTAACGTAGTAAAGCGTCCCATTGTGCTTCGCACCAGCATAATTGGACAAAAATCGACACCGAGCCGAAGAAGGAGGTATTAGGACAGGCGACCAAAAGTTTGGTCAAAGAGGTTGGTTTTAAGCGGCGTCTTAAAGGAGGAGAGAGAGGCGGAGAGGCAGAGAGGTTTAGGGAGGGAACACCAGGACTTAGGGCCCAGACGGCTGAAGGCCCGGCCGCCAATGGTGGAGCGAAGGTAGTGGGAGATGGACAAGAGGCCACAATTGGAGGAACGCAGAGATCTCGGAGGGTTGTAGGGCTGAAGGAGGTTCCAGAGATAGGGAGGGGGGCGAGGCCACGGAGGGGTTTGAACGTGAGGATGAGAATTTTAAAATGGAGGCGTTGGGGGAACAGGAACCAATGTAGGTTAGCGGGCACAGGGGCTAGTTTTACAAGATATCAACGATTTAGTGGGATTATTACCTCCAAAACCAGCATTTGAGAGCTGTTGACTTGCTGCGGATTTACTTCTGTGATTTCTGCAGCATGAACCCTTCGCTCTTCAGAGAGGCTGAGTCCTCCCAGTAAAAACATTAACCAAGGTGTTGAACAGTACAAAGAAAGAAAGAAAAGAAATTGCATTTATACAGCACCTTTCACGACCTCTGGACGTCCCAAAGCGCTTCACAGCCAATGAGGTGCCTTTTGAAGTGTAGTCACTGTTGTAATGTAGGAAGCGCAGCAGTCAATTTGCGCACAGCAAGATCCCACAAACAGCAATGTGATAATGACCAGATAATCTGTTTTTCAGTGATGTTGGTTGAGGGATAAATGTTGGCCCAGGACACCGGGGGGAACTCCCCCTGCTCTTCTTCGAAATGGTGCCATGGCATCTTTTACATCCATCTAAGAGGGCATAAGGGACCTCCGTTTATGTCTCATCCGCAATACGGCACCTCTGACAGCGCAGTACTCCCTCAGTACTGCACTGGGAGTGTCGGCCTGGATTATTTGCTCAAGTCTCTGGAGTGGGATTATGACCCTACAATCTGCTGCCTCAGAGATGAGGGTGCTACCACTGAGCCAAGGCTGACAGACCATTCTTTACGTAATTTAATTATGTTATTATGAAATATGGAATTTTTTGATGCCTTTCTGTTGTGTGCCTTATTTTCATTATTAGATATTTCAGTTACTGGGATAAGAAACGTTGGCAATCAAAATAGTCTTTTAACAAACTAGTAAATTGCCCATGGCCAGTTGATGAATATAACTTTTTTCTCCACCTATAAAGGTGGTGAAAGAGTTGGGGTAGCAACTTCAGAAATTCGCTCCACAAAGCCACTAAGTGGCCAGAAGTCACAACTACACGTGACGGTTGACATAGCAACATTGAGTGGGGAAACATCAACATAGCAATTTACACTGACAGTAAAGCGTGACCAAAGAGCGTGACAACAAGAAGTAAAGTTTGTGGGCAGGAAGCGCACAGACAAGGATTTCAATAATAAATCGAGTTAGACCCCCATGATATTGTACGCAGGGAGTCAAGCGTAGTGTTCAGGTGAAGTGGGGTTAGAGCACGGGGAATAATTAAATTACATCCGTGCGCCCTGGTTCAGTCACCGATTTAAAGTCATACATTCTGCCCTTAATTTTATATTTTCATTATAAATTCCTCTGTCCACATGTATAATGGAAACTGCCGATGTAAACTTGTCATGCTGTAATTACAGCCTCCCCCCGGTGGTGGCGCTGTGGCGCAGGTTTTCATGACCATTGAGTCTTTTCTGTCAACAAAAAGCAGGCGGAGATAATTAGCTTGCTTCAAAAAAATCAACTTTTAAAAAAAATTGTACGTTAGCCGAGAAGGGAATGCTGATAGGATCAGATGAAGGAGGGAGGGAGGAGGCTCATCTGGAGCATAAACCAGTTGGGCTGAATGGCCTGCCTCTCTGCTGTAGTTTCGATGTAACTCGACATAGCCTGAACAAAGAGACTCTTGCACTCTCTCCCCCTAACGTCTCCGACACTCATTCCCCCTAACCTCTCCGACCCTCTCTCCCCCTTACCTGTCCGACCCTTTCTCCCCCTTACCTCTCCGACCCTCTCTCCCCCTTACCTCTCCGACCCTCTCTCCCCCTGACCTCTCCGACCCTCTCTCCCCCTTACCTCTCCGACCCTCTCTCCCCCTTACCTCTCTGACCCTCTCTCCCCCTTACCTCTCCGACCCTCTCTCCCCCTTACCTCTCTGACCCTCTCTCCCCCTTACCTCTCCGACCCTCTCTCCCCCTTACCTCTCCGACCCTCTCTCCCCCTTACCTCTCTGACCCTCTCTCCCCCTTACCTCTCTGACCCTCTCTCCCCCTTACCTCCCCGACCCTCTCTCCCCCTGACCTCTCCGACCCTCTCTCCCCCTTACCTCTCTGACCCTCTCTCCCCCTTACCTCTCCGACCCTCTCTCCCCCTTACCTCGCTGACCCTCTCTCCCCCTTACCTCCCCGACCCTCTCTCCCCCTTACCTCCCCGACCCTCTCTCCCCCTTACCTCTCTGACCCTCTCTCCCCCTGACCTCTCCGACACTCTCTCCCCCTTACCTCCCCGACCCTCTCTCCCCCTTACCTCTCCGACCCTCTCTCCCCCTTACCTCTCTGACCCTCTCTCCCCCTTACCTCTCTGACCCTCTCTCCCCCTTACCTCTCTGACCCTCTCTCCCCCTTACCTCTCCGACCCTCTCTCCTCCTTACCTCTCTGACCCTCTCTCCCCCTGACCTCTCTGACCCTCTCTCCCCCTGACCTCTCCGACCCTCACTCCCCCTTACCTCTCCGACCCTCTCTCCCCCTTACCTCTCTGACCCTCTCTCCCCCTTACCTCTCTGACCCTCTCTCCCCCTTACCTCCCCGACCCTCTCTCCCCCTTACCTCCCCGACCCTCTCTCCCCCTTACCTCTCCGACCCTCACTCCCCCTTACCTCTCCGACCCTCTCTCCCCCTTACCTCTCTGACCCTCTCTCCCCCTTACCTCTCTGACCCTCTCTCCCCCTTACCTCCCCGACCCTCTCTCCCCCTTACCTCTCCGACCCTCTCTCCCCCTTACCTCTCTGACCCTCTCTCCCCCTTACCTCTCTGACCCTCTCTCCCCCTTACCTCTCTGACCCTCTCTCCCCCTTACCTCCCCGACCCTCTCTCCCCCTTACCTCTCCGACCCTCTCTCCCCCTTACCTCTCTGACCCTCTCTCCCCCTTACCTCTCCGACCCTCTCTCCCCCTTACCTCTCTGACACTCTCTCCCCCTTACCTCTCCGACCCTCTCTCCCCCTTACCTCCCCGACCCTCTCTCCCCCTTACCTCTCCGACCCTCTCTCCCCCTTACCTCTCCGACCCTCTCTCCCCCTTACCTCTCCGACCCTCTCTCCCCCTTACCTCTCCGACCCTCTCTCCCCCTTACCTCTCCGACCCTCTCTCCCCCTTACCTCCCCGACCCTCTCTCCCCCTTACCTCCCCGACCCTCTCTCCCCCTTACCTCTCCGACCCTCTCTCCCCCTTACCTCTCTGACCCTCTCTCCCCCTTACCTCACCGACCCTCTCTCCTCCTTACCTCTCTGACACTCTCTCCCCCTTACCTCTCCGACCCTCTCTCCCCCTTACCTCACCGACCCTCTCTCCCCCTTACCTCTCCGACCCTCTCTCCCCCTTACCTCTCCGACCCTCTCTCCCCCTTACCTCTCCGACCCTCACTCCCCCTTACCTCTCCGACCCTCTCTCCCCCTTACCTCACCGACCCTCTCTCCCCCTGACCTCTCCGACCCTCTCTCCTCCTTACCTCTCCGACCCTCTCTCCCCCTTACCTCTCCGACCCTCTCTCCCCCTGACCTCTCCGACCCTCTCTCCTCCTTACCTCTCCGACCCTCTCTCCCCCTTACCTCTCCGACCCTCTCTCCCCCTTACCTCTCCGACCCTCTCTCCCCCTTACCTCTCCGACCCTCTCTCCCCCTTACCTCACCGACCCTCTCTCCTCCTTACCTCTCTGACACTCTCTCCCCCTTACCTCTCCGACCCTCTCTCCCCCTTACCTCTCTGACCCTCTCTCCCCCTTACCTCTCTGACACTCTCTCCCCCTTACCTCTCCGACCCTCTCTCCCCCTTACCTCTCTGACCCTCTCTCCCCCTTACCTCTCTGACCCTCTCTCCCCCTTACCTCTCCGACCCTCTCTCCCCCTTACCTCTCTGACCCTCTCTCCCCCTTACCTCTCTGACCCTCTCTCCTCCTTACCTCTCCGACCCTCTCTCCCCCTTACCTCTCTGACCCTCTCTCCCCCTTACCTCACCGACCCTCTCTCCCCCTTACCTCTCCGACCCTCTCTCCCCCTAACCTCTCCGACCCTCTCTCCCCCTTACCTCTCCGACCCTCTCTCCCCCTTACCTCCCCGACCCTCTCTCCCCCTTACCTCTCCGACCCTCTCTCCCCCTTACCTCTCCGACCCTCTCTCCCCCTTACCTCTCCGACCCTCTCTCCCCCTTACCTCTCCGACCCTCTCTCCCCCTTACCTCTCTGACCCTCTCTCCCCCTTACCTCTCCGACCCTCTCTCCCCCTTACCTCTCCGACCCTCTCTCCCCCTTACCTCCCCGACCCTCTCTCCCCCTTACCTCTCTGACACTCTCTCCCCCTTACCTCTCCGACCCTCTCTCCTCCTTACCTCTCCGACCCTCTCTCCCCCTTACCTCTCCGACCCTCACTCCCCCTTACCTCTCTGACCCTCTCTCCCCCTTACCTCTCTGACCCTCTCTCCCCCTTACCTCTCCGACCCTCTCTCCCCCTTACCTCTCCGACCCTCTCTCCCCCTTACCTCTCCGACCCTCTCTCCCCCTTACCTCTCCGACCCTCTCTCCCCCTTACCTCCCCGACCCTCTCTCCCCCTTACCTCTCTGACCCTCTCTCCCCCTTACCTCTCTGACCCTCTCTCCCCCTTACCTCTCCGACCCTCTCTCCCCCTTACCTCTCCGACCCTCTCTCCCCCTTACCTCTCTGACCCTCTCTCCCCCTTACCTCTCCGACCCTCTCTCCCCCTTACCTCCCCGACCCTCACTCCCCCTTACCTCCCCGACACTCTCTCCCCCTTACCTCTCCGACCCTCTCTCCCCCTTACCTCTCCGACCCTCTCTCCCCCTTACCTCTCTGACCCTCTCTCCACCTTACCTCTCCGACCCTCTCTCCCCCTTACCTCTCCGACCCTCTCTCCCCCTTACCTCCCCGACACTCTCTCCCCCTTACCTCTCCGACCCTCTCTCCCCCTTACCTCTCCGACCCTCTCTCCCCCTTACCTCTCCGACCCTCTCTCCCCCTTACCTCCCCGACCCTCTCTCCCCCTTACCTCTCCGACCCTCTCTCCCCCTTACCTCCCCGACCCTCTCTCCCCCTTACCTCTCTGACCCTCTCTCCCCCTTACCTCTCCGACCCTCTCTCCCCCTTACCTCCCCGACCCTTTCTCCCCCTTACCTCTCTGACCCTCTCTCCCCCTTACCTCTCCGACACTCTCTCCCCCTTACCTCTCCGACCCTCTCTCCCCCTTACCTCTCCGACACTCTCTCCCCCTGACCTCTCTGACCCTCTCTCCCCCTTACCTCTCCGACCCTCTCTCCCCCTTACCTCTCCGACCCTCTCTCCCCCTTACCTCTCCGACACTCTCTCCTCCTTACCTCCCCGACCCTCTCTCCCCCTTACCTCTCTGACCCTCTCTCCCCCTGACCTCTCCGACCCTCTCTCCCCCTTACCTCTCCGACCCTCTCTCCCCCTTACCTCCCCGACCCTCTCTCCCCCTTACCTCTCTGACCCTCTCTCCCCCTGACCTCTCCGACCCTCACTCCCCCTTACCTCTCCGACCCTCTCTCCCCCTTACCTCTCTGACCCTCTCTCCCCCTTACCTCTCTGACCCTCTCTCCCCCTTACCTCTCTGACCCTCTCTCCCCCTTACCTCTCTGACCCTCTCTCCCCCTGACCTCTCCGACCCTCACTCCCCCTTACCTCTCCGACCCTCTCTCCCCCTTACCTCTCCGACACTCTCTCCTCCTTACCTCCCCGACCCTCTCTCCCCCTTACCTCTCTGACCCTCTCTCCCCCTTACCTCTCCGACCCTCTCTCCCCCTTACCTCTCTGACCCTCTCTCCCCCTTACCTCTCTGACACTCTCTCCCCCTTACCTCTCTGACCCTCTCTCCCCCTTACCTCCCCGACCCTCTCTCCCCCTGACCTCTCCGACCCTCTCTCCCCCTTACCTCTCTGACCCTCTCTCCCCCTTACCTCTCCGACCCTCTCTCCCCCTTACCTCTCTGACCCTCTCTCCCCCTTACCTCCCCGACCCTCTCTCCCCCTGACCTCTCCGACCCTCTCTCCCCCTTACCTCTCTGACCCTCTCTCCCCCTTACCTCTCTGACCCTCTCTCCCCCTTACCTCTCCGACCCTCTCTCCCCCTTACCTCTCTGACCCTCTCTCCCCCTTACCTCTCTGACACTCTCTCCCCCTTACCTCTCTGACCCTCTCTCCCCCTTACCTCCCCGACCGTCTCTCCCCCTGACCTCTCCGACCCTCTCTCCCCCTTACCTCTCTGACCCTCTCTCCCCCTTACCTCCCCGACCCTCTCTCCCCCTTACCTCTCTGACCCTCTCTCCCCCTTACCTCTCCGACCCTCTCTCCCCCTTACCTCTCTGACCCTCTCTCCCCCTTACCTCTCCGACCCTCTCTCCCCCTTACCTCTCCGACCCTCTCTCCCCCTTACCTCTCTGACCCTCTCTCCCCCTTACCTCTCTGACCCTCTCTCCCCCTTACCTCTCCGACCCTCTCTCCCCCTTACCTCTCCGACCCTCTCTCCCCCTTACCTCTTCGACCCTCTATCCCCCTTACCTCTCCGACCCTCTCTCCCCCTTACCTCTCCGACCCTCTCTCCCCCTTACCTCTCCGACCCTCTCTCCCCCTTACCTCTCTGACCCTCTCTCCCCCTTACCTCTCCGACCCTCTCTCCCCCTTACCTCTCCGACCCTCACTCCCCCTTACCTCTCCGACCCTCTCTCCCCCTTACCTCTCTGACCCTCTCTCCCCCTTACCTCTCCGACCCTCTCTCCCCCTGACCTCACCGACCCTCTCTCCCCCTTACCTCTCTGACCCTCTCTCCCCCTTACCTCACCGACCCTCTCTCCCCCTTACCTCTCTGACCCTCTCTCCCCCTTACCTCACCGACCCTCACTCCCCCTTACCTCTCCGACACTCTCTCCCCCTTACCTCTCCGACCCTCTCTCCCCCTGACCTCTCTGACCCTCACTCCCCATTACCTCTCTGACCCTCTCTCCCCCTTACCTCTCCGACCCTCTCTCCCCCTTACCTCTCTGACCCTCTCTCCCCCTTACCTCTCTGACCCTCACTCCCCATTACCTCTCTGACCCTCTCTCCCCCTTACCTCTCTGACACTCTCTCCTCCTTACCTCTCCGACCCTCTCTCCCCCTTACCTCTCCGACCCTCTCTCCCCCTTACCTCTCCGACCCTCTCTCCCCCTTACCTCTCTGACCCTCACTCCCCATTACCTCTCTGACCCTCACTCCCCATTACCTCTCTGACCCTCACTCCCCATTACCTCTCTGACCCTCACTCCCCATTACCTCTCTGACCCTCTCTCCCCCTTACCTCTCTGACCCTCTCTCCCCCTTACCTCACCGACCCTCTCTCCCCCTTACCTCACCGACCCTCTCTCCCCCTTACCTCTCTGACCCTCTCTCCCCCTTACCTCTCCGACCCTCTCTCCCCCTTACCTCTCCGACCCTCTCTCCCCCTTACCTCTCCGACCCTCTCTCCCCCTTACCTCTCTGACCCTCACTCCCCATTACCTCTCTGACCCTCACTCCCCATTACCTCTCTGACCCTCTCTCCCCCTTACCTCTCTGACCCTCTCTCCCCCTTACCTCACCGACCCTCTCTCCCCCTTACCTCACCGACCCTCTCTCCCCCTTACCTCTCCGACCCTCTCTCCCCCTTACCTCTCCGACCCTCTCTCCCCCTTACCTCTCCGACCCTCTCTCCCCCTTACCTCTCCGACCCTCTCTCCCCCTTACCTCTCCGACCCTCTCTCCCCCTTACCTCCCCGACCCTCTCTCCCCCTTACCTCTCCGACCCTCTCTCCCCCTTACCTCTCCGACCCTCTCTCCCCCTTACCTCACCGACCCTCTCTCCCCCTTACCTCTCTGACCCTCTCTCCCCCCTTACCTCTCCGACCCTCTCTCCCCCTTACCTCTCTGACCCTCTCTCCCCCTTACCTCTCCGACCCTCTCTCCCCCTTACCTCTCCGACCCTCTCTCCCCCTTACCTCTCCGACCCTCTCTCCCCCTTACCTCACCGACCCTCTCTCCCCCTTACCTCTCTGACCCTCTCTCCCCCTTACCTCACCGACCCTCTCTCCCCCTTACCTCACCGACACTCTCTCCCCCTTACCTCTCCGACCCTCTCTCCCCCTTACCTCTCTGACCCTCACTCCCCATTACCTCTCTGACCCTCTCTCCCCCTTACCTCTCTGACCCTCTCTCCCCCCTTACCTCTCCGACCCTCTCTCCCCCTTACCTCTCCGACCCTCTCTCCCCCTTACCTCTCCGACCCTCTCTCCCCCTTACCTCTCTGACCCTCTCTCCCCCTTACCTCTCTGACCCTCTCTCCCCCTTACCTCTCTGACCCTCTCTCCCCCTTACCTCTCTGACCCTCTCTCCCCCTTACCTCACCGACACTCTCTCCCCCCTTACCTCTCCGACCCTCTCTCCCCCTTACCTCTCTGACCCTCTCTCCCCCCTTACCTCACCGACCCTCTCTCCCCCTTACCTCTCTGACCCTCTCTCCCCCTTACCTCACCGACCCTCTCTCCCCCTTACCTCTCTGACCCTCACTCCCCCTTACCTCTCCGACCCTCTCTCCCCCTTACCTCTCCGACCCTCTCTCCCCCTTACCTCTCTGACCCTCTCTCCCCCTTACCTCTCCGACCCTCTCTCCCCCTTACCTCTCCGACCCTCTCTCCCCCTTACCTCTCTGACCCTCTCTCCCCCTTACCTCTCTGACCCTCTCTCCCCCTTACCTCTCTGACCCTCTCTCCCCCTTACCTCACCGACCCTCTCTCCCCCTTACCTCTCTGACCCTCTCTCCCCCTTACCTCACCGACCCTCTCTCCCCCCTTACCTCACCGACCCTCTCTCCCCCTTACCTCTCTGACCCTCTCTCCCCCTGACCTCACCGACCCTCTCTCCCCCTTACCTCACCGACCCTCACTCCCCCTGACCTCTCTGACCCTCTCTCCCCCTTACCTCTCCGACCCTCTCTCCCCCTTACCTCTCCGACACTCTCTCCCCCTTACCTCTCCGACCCTCTCTCCCCCTTACCTCTCCGACCCTCTCTCCCCCTGACCTCTCCGACCCTCTCTCCCCCTGACCTCTCTGACCCTCTCTCCCCCTTACCTCTCCGACACTCTCTCCTCCTTACCTCTCTGACCCTCTCTCCCCCCTGACCTCACCGACCCTCTCTCCCCCTTACCTCTCTGACCCTCTCTCCTCCTTACCTCTCTGACCCTCTCTCCCCCTTACCTCTCCGACCCTCTCTCCCCCTTACCTCTCCGACCCTCTCTCCCCCTTACCTCTCTGACCCTCTCTCCCCCTTACCTCTCCGACCCTCTCTCCCCCTTACCTCTCCGACCCTCTCTCCCCCTTACCTCTCCGACACTCTCTCCCCCTTACCTCTCTGACCCTCTCTCCCCCTTACCTCTCCGACCCTCTCTCCCCCTTACCTCTCCGACACTCTCTCCCCCTTACCTCCCCGACCCTCTCTCCCCCTCACCTCTCCGACCCTCTCTCCCCCTTACCTCTCTGACCCTCTCTCCCCCTTACCTCTCCGACCCTCTCTCCCCCTTACCTCTCCGACCCTCTCTCCCCCTTACCTCTCCGACACTCTCTCCCCCTGACCTCTCTGACCCTCTCTCCCCCTTACCTCCCCGACCCTCTCTCCCCCTTACCTCACCGACCCTCTCTCCCCCTTACCTCTCCGACCCTCTCTCCCCCTTACCTCTCCGACACTCTCTCCTCCTTACCTCTCTGACCCTCTCTCCCCCTGACCTCACCGACCCTCTCTCCCCCCTTACCTCTCCGACCCTCTCTCCCCCTTACCTCTCTGACCCTCTCTCCTCCTTACCTCCCCGACCCTCTCTCCCCCTTACCTCCCCGACCCTCTCTCCCCCTTACCTCTCCGACCCTCTCTCCCCCTTACCTCTCTGACCCTCTCTCCTCCTTACCTCCCCGACCCTCTCTCCCCCTTACCTCTCCGACCCTCTCTCCCCCTTACCTCTCTGACCCTCTCTCCCCCTTACCTCTCTGACCCTCTCTCCTCCTTACCTCCCCGACCCTCTCTCCCCCTTACCTCTCCGACCCTCTCTCCCCCTTACCTCCCCGACCCTCTCTCCCCCTTACCTCACCGACCCTCTCTCCCCCTTACCTCTCCGACCCTCTCTCCCCCTTACCTCTCCCGACCCTCTCTCCCCCTTACCTCTCTGACCCTCTCTCCCCCTTACCTCCCCGACCCTCTCTCCCCCTTACCTCCCCGACCCTCTCTCCCCCTTACCTCTCCGACCCTCTCTCCCCCTTACCTCACCGACCCTCTCTCCCCCTTACCTCTCCGACCCTCTCTCCCCCTTACCTCTCCGACACTCTCTCCCCCTGACCTCTCTGACCCTCTCTCCCCCTTACCTCTCCGAACCTCTCTCCCCCTTACCTCTCTGACCCTCTCTCCCCCTTACCTCTCCGACACTCTCTCCCCCTGACCTCTCTGACCCTCTCTCCCCCTTACCTCTCCGACCCTCTCTCCCCCTTACCTCTCTGACCCTCTCTCCCCCTTACCTCTCTGACCCTCTCTCCCCCTTACCTCTCCGACCCTCTCTCCCCTTACCTCCCCGACCCTCTCTCCCCCTTACCTCCCCGACCCTCTCTCCCCCTTACCTCTCTGACCCTCTCTCCCCCTTACCTCTCCGACCCTCTCTCCCCCTTACCTCTCCGACACTCTCTCCCCCTGACCTCTCTGACCCTCTCTCTCCCCCTTACCTCTGACCCTCTCTCCCCCTTACTCTACCCTCTCTGACCCTCTCTCCCCCTTACCTCTCCTGACCCTCTCTCCCCCTGACCTCTCTGACCCTCTCTCCCTACCCTCTGACCTCTCTCCCCTACACCTCCCAGACCCCTCTCCGACCCTCTCCACCCCCTCACCTCTCCTACCCTCTCCTCCCCTTCACCCCTCTCCCCCTCACCTCTCATACCCTCACCTCCCTCCCCCACTCCTCTCCCCTACCACCTCTCCCACCCTCTCCTTCACCCCCCTCGACCCTCTCCCCCTCACCTCTCATAACCCTCTCCTCACCACTCTCCACTCTCCCCCGTCACCTCTTCTCTTCATACCCTCTCCTCACACCCCACTCTCCCCCTCACCTCTTCATACCCTCTCCCACCTAACAGCTTCAAACCCTACACCAAACACCCACAAGACTCGTCCCCTCAACCCCACCTCTCGACCACTCTTCATACCCTCTCCCTCCCCCCACTCTCTCACCCTCAACCTCTCAAACCCTCGATCCCCACCTCCAGCACTCTCCCCCATCACCCTTCATACCCTCTCCTTCAACCCCACTCTCCCCCTCACCCTTCACCCTCTCCCACCCCCACTCTCTCCCCTCAACCTCTCAGACCCTCTCCCCACCCTCAACCTCTCATCCCCTCACCCCACTCCCCAACTCCTCACAACCCTCTCCCCCACACCCCACTCTCTCCCCCTCACCTCTTCATACCCTCTCCCCCCAACCCCCCACCCTCTTCCACCCACCTCTTCCAACACTACCCCCTCACGCCTCACCACCCCACTCTCCAACCCCTCAACCTCGTCAGCCCCCACGCTCTCCCACTCCCCACTCACACTCTCCCCCACCTCTTCATACCCTCTCACCCCACCCCCACTCTCTCCCCCTCACCTCTTCATACCACTCTCCCCCAACCCCCACTCTCCCCCCTCACCTCTTCATACCTCTCTCCCACCCCCACTCTCTCCCCCTCACCTCTTCATACCCTCTCCCCCACCCCCACTCTCTCCCCCTCACCCTCAACCTCTCACACTCCTCAACCCTCCTTCACCCCCACTCTCTCCCCCTCACCTCTTCATACCCTCTCCCCCACCCCCACTCTCTCCCCCTCACCTCTTCATACCCTCTCCCCCACCCCCACTCTCTCCCCCTCACCTCTTCATACCCTCTCCCCCACCCCCACTCTCTCCCCCTCACCTCTTCATACCCTCTCCTTCACCCCCACTCTCTCCCCCTCACCTCTTCATACCCCTCTCCTTCACCCCACACTCTCCCCCTCACCTCGTTCATACCCTCTCCTTCACCCCCACTCTCTCCCCCTCACCTCTTCATACCCTCTCCTTCACCCCCCACTCTCCCCCTCACCTCTTCATACCCTCTCCTTCACCCCCACTCTCCCCCTCACCTGTTCATACCCTCTCCTTCACCCCCACTCTCCCCCTCACCTCTTCATACCCTCTCCCCCACCCCCACTCTCTCCCCCTCACCTCTTCATACCCTCTCCCCCACCCCCACTCTCTCCCCCTCACCTCTTCATACCCTCTCCCCCACCCCCACTCTCTCCCCCCTCACCTCTTCATACCCTCTCCCCACCCCCACTCTCTCCCCCTCACCACTTCATACCCTCTCCCCCACCCCCACTCTCCCCCTCACCTCTTCATACCCTCTCCCCCACCCCCACTCTATCCCCCTCACCTCTTCATAGCCTCTCCCCCACCCCCCACACTCTCCCCCTCACCTCTTCATACCCTCTCCCCCACCCCCAATCTCCCCCTCACCTCTTCATAGCCTCTCTCCCACCCCCACTCTCCCCCTCACCTCTTCATACCCTCTCCTTCACCCCCACTCTCTCCCCCTCACCTCTTCATACTCTCTCCCCCCACCCCCACTCTCTCCCCCTCACTTCTTCATACCCTCTCCCCCACCCCCACTCTCCCCCTCACCTCTTCATACCCTCTCCCCCACCCCCAATCTCCCCCTCACCTCTTCATAGCCTCTCTCCCACCCCCCACTCTCCCCCCTCACCTCTTCATACCCTCTCCTTCACCCCCATTCTCTCCCCCTCACCTCTTCATACCTCTCCCCCACCCCCCACTCTCTCCCCCTCACCTCTTCATACCCTCTCCCCCACCCCCACTCTCTCCCCCTCACCTCTTCATACTCTCTCCTTCACCCCCACTCTCTCCCCCTCACCTCTTCATACCCTCTCCCCCACCCCCCACTCTCTCCCCCTCACCTCTTCATACCCTCTCCCCCACCCCCACTCTCTCCCCCTCACCTCTTCATACCCTCTTCCCCCACCCCCACTCTCCCCCTCACCTCTTCATACCCTCTCCTTCACCCCCACTCTCTCCCCCTCACCTCTTCATACCCTCTCCTTCACCCCCACTCTCTCCCCCTCACCTCTTCATACCCTCTCCCTCACCCCCCACTCTCCCCCTCACCTCTTCATACCCTCTCTCCCCACCCTCACTCTCTCCCCTCACCTCTTCATACCCTCTCCTTCACCCCCACTCTCCCCCTCACCTCTTCATACCCTCTCCCCCACCCTCACTCTCTCCCCCTCACCTCTTCATACCCTCTCCCCCACCCCCACTCTCCCCCTCACCTCTTCATACCCTCTCCCCCACCCCTCACTCTCTCCCCCTCACCTCTTCATACCCTCTCCCCCACCCTCACTCTCTCCCCCCTCACCTCTTCATACCCTCTCCTTCACCCCTACTCTCCCCCTCACCTCTTCATACCCTCTAATTCACCCCCACTCTCCCCCCTCACCTCTTCATACCCTCTCCCCCACCCCCACTCTCTCCCCCTCACCTCTTCATACCCTCTCCTTCACCCCCACTCTCCCCCTCACCTCTTCATACCCTCTCCCCCACCCACTCTCTCCCCCCTCACCACTTCATACCCTCTCCCCCACCCCCACTCTATCCCCCTCACCTCTTCATAGCCTCTCCCCCACCCCCACACTCTCCCCCTCACCTCTTCATACCCTCTCCCCCACCCCCAATCTCCCCCTCACCTCTTCATAGCCTCTCTCCCCACCCCCACTCTCCCCCTCACCTCTTCATACCCTCTCCTTCACCCCCACTCTCTCCCCTCACCTGTTCATACCCTCTCCCCCACCCCCACTCTCCCCCCTCACCTCTTCATACCCTCTCCTTCACCCCCACTCTCCCCCCTCACCTCATCATACTCTCTCCCCCACCCCCCGCTCTCTCCCCCCACCCTCACTCTCTCCCCCTCACCTCTTCATACCCTCTCCCCCCACCCCCCACTCTCTCCCCCCCCTGAGGGGGAGAGAGTGGGGGTGGGGGAGAGGGTATGAAGAGGTGAGGGGGAGAGAGTGAGGGTGGGGGAGAGGCGGGGGGTGGGGGAGAGAGTATGATGAGGTGAGGGGGAGAGTGGGGGTGAAGGAGAGGGTATGAAGAGGTGAGGGGGAGAGTGGGGGTGTGGGGGAGAGGGTATGAACAGGTGAGGGGAGAGAGTGGGGTGAGGAAGAGGGTATGAAGAGGTGAGGGGGAGAGTGGGGGGGGGTGGGAGAGAGGCTATGAAGAGGTGAGGGGGAGATTGGGGTGGGGGAGAGGTATGAAGAGGTGAGGGGGAGAGTGTGGGGGTGGGAGGAGGCTATGAAGAGGTGAGGGGGGATAGAGTGGGGGTGGGGGAGAGGGTATGAAGTGGTGAGGGGGAGAGAGTGGGTGGGGGAGAGGGTATGAAGAGGTGAGGGG